>NW_027366064.1:0-82787 GCF_046119375.1 Phyllobates terribilis
CGTTTTTCAATGGGCAAAAATCAATGAATATTGTAAATGCACAAACAGTAATTATCTCCACCTTGCAAGGTGCAATTCTGAAATTTTTTGCTTTTTCCTGTTAATCCTAGCATGATAAAGAAGATTCAAAGAGAGTGAGATGCCAGCTCCTTTCATTCAGTCAGTAGCTTCAACATTTCTGGTATATGAAAAACATGTTTTTCAATGGCAAAAATCAATGAATATTGTAAATGCACAAACAGTAATATCTCCACATTGCAAGGTGCAATTCTGAAATTTTTTGCTTTTTCCTGCTAATCCTAGCATGATAAAGAAGATTCAAAGAGAGTGAGATGCCAGCTCCTTTCATTCAGTCAGTAGCTTCAAACATTTCTGGTATATGAAAAACATGTTTTTCAATGGCAAAAATCAATGAATATTGTAAATGCACAAACAGTAATATTTCCACATTGCAAGGTGCAATTCTGAAATTTTTTGCTTTTTCCTGCTAATCCTAGCATGATAAAGAAGATTCAAAGAGAGTGAGATGCCAGCTCCTTTCATTCAGTCAGTAGCTTCAAACATTTCTGGACGTTTTTCAATGGCAAAAATCAATGAATATTGTAAATGCACAAACAGTAATATCTCCACATTGCAAGGTGCAATTCTGAAATTTTTTGCTTTTTCCTGTTAATCCTAGCATGATAAAGAAGATTCAAAGAGAGTGAGATGCCAGCTCCTTTCATTCAGTCAGTAGCTTCAAACATTTCTGGTATATGAATAACATGATGTTTTTCAATGGCAAAAATCAATGAATATTGTAAATGCACAAACAGTAATATCTCCACATTGAAAGGTGCAATTCTGAAATTTTTTGCTTTTTCCTGCTAATCCTAGCATGATAAAGAAGATTCAAAGAGAGTGAGATGCCAGCTCCTTTCATTCAGTCAGTAGCTTCAAACATTTCTGGACGTTTTTCAATGGCAAAAATCAATGAATATTGTAAATGCACAAACAGTAATATCTCCACATTGCAAGGTGCAATTCTGAAATTTTTTGCTTTTTCCTGCTAATCCTAGCATGATAAAGAAGATTCAAAGAGAGTGAGATGCCAGCTCCTTTCATTCAGTCAGTAGCTTCAAACATTTCTGGACGTTTTTCAATGGCAAAAATCAATGATATTGTAAATGCACAAACAGTAATATCTCCACATTGCAAGGTGCAATTCTGAAATTTTTTGCTTTTTCCTGCTAATCCTAGCAGGATAAAGAAGATTCAAAGAGAGTGAGATGCCAGCTCCTTTCATTCAGTCAGTAGCTTCAAACATTTCTGGTATATGAAAAACATGTTTTTCAATGGCAAAAATCAATGAATATTGTAAATGCACAAACAGTAATATCTCCACATTGCAAGGTGCAATTCTGAAATTTTTTGCTTTTTCCTGCTAATCCTAGCATGATAAAGAAGATTCAAAGAGAGTGAGATGCCAGCTCCTTTCATTCAGTCAGTAGCTTTAAACATTTCTGGACGTTTTTCAATGGCAAAAATCAATGAATATTGTAAATGCACAAACAGTAATATCTCCACATTGCAAGGTGCAATTCTGAAATTTTTTGCTTTTTCCTGTTAATCCTAGCATGATAAAGAAGATTCAAAGAGAGTGAGATGCCAGCTCCTTTCATTCAGTCAGTAGCTTCAAACATTTCTGGTATATGAAAAACATGTTTTTCAATGGCAAAAATCAATGAATATTGTAAATGCACAAACAGTAATATCTCCACATTGCAAGGTGCAATTCTGAAATTTTTTGCTTTTTCCTGCTAATCCTAGCATGATAAAGAAGATTCAAAGAGAGTGAGATGCCAGCTCCTTTCATTCAGTCAGTAGCTTCAAACATTTCTGGTATATGAAAAACATGTTTTTCAATGGCAAAAATCAATGAATATTGTAAATGCACAAACAGTAATATTTCCACATTGCAAGGTGCAATTCTGAATTTTTTTGCTTTTTCCTGCTAATCCTAGCATGATAAAGAAGATTCAAAGAGAGTGAGATGCCAGCTCCTTTCATTCAGTCAGTAGCTTCAAACATTTCTGGACGTTTTTCAATGGCAAAAATCAATGAATATTGTAAATGCACAAACAGAAATATCTCCACATTGCAAGGTGCAATTCTGAAATTTTTTGCTTTTTCCTGTTAATCCTAGCATGATAAAGAAGATTCAAAGAGAGTGAGATGCCAGCTCCTTTCATTCAGTCAGTAGCTTCAAACATTTCTGGTATATGAATAACATGATGTTTTTCAATGGCAAAAATCAATGAATATTGTAAATGCACAAACAGTAATATCTCCACATTGAAAGGTGCAATTCTGAAATTTTTTGCTTTTTCCTGCTAATCCTAGCATGATAAAGAAGATTCAAAGAGAGTGAGATGCCAGCTCCTTTCATTCAGTCAGTAGCTTCAAACATTTCTGGACGTTTTTCAATGGCAAAAATCAATGAATATTGTAAATGCACAAACAGTAATATCTCCACATTGCAAGGTGCAATTCTGAAATTTTTTGCTTTTTCCTGCTAATCCTAGCATGATAAAGAAGATTCAAAGAGAGTGAGATGCCAGCTCCTTTCATTCAGTCAGTAGCTTCAAACATTTCTGGACGTTTTTCAATGGCAAAAATCAATGAATATTGTAAATGCACAAACAGTAATATCTCCACATTGCAAGGTGCAATTCTGAAATTTTTTGCTTTTTCCTGCTAATCCTAGCAGGATAAAGAAGATTCAAAGAGAGTGAGATGTCATTCAGTCAGTAGCTTCAAACATTTCTGGTATATGAAAAAACATGTTTTTCAATGGCAAAAATCAATGAATATTGTAAATGCACAAACAGTAATATCTCCACATTGCAAGGTGCAATTCTGAAATTTTTTGCTTTTTCCTGCTAATCCTAGCATGATAAAGAAGATTCAAAGAGAGTGAGATGCCAGCTCCTTTCATTCAGTCAGTAGCTTTAAACATTTCTGGACGTTTTTCAATGGCAAAAATCAATGAATATTGTAAATGCACAAACAGTAATATCTCCACATTGCAAGGTGCAATTCTGAAATTTTTTGCTTTTTCCTGTTAATCCTAGCATGATAAAGAAGATTCAAAGAGAGTGAGATGCCAGCTCCTTTCATTCAGTCAGTAGCTTCAAACATTTCTGGTATATGAAAAACATGTTTTTCAATGGCAAAAATCAATGAATATTGTAAATGCACAAACAGTAATATCTCCACATTGCAAGGTGCAATTCTGAAATTTTTTGCTTTTTCCTGCTAATCCTAGCATGATAAAGAAGATTCAAAGAGAGTGAGATGCCAGCTCCTTTCATTCAGTCAGTAGCTTCAAACATTTCTGGTATATGAAAAACATGTTTTTCAATGGCAAAAATCAATGAATATTGTAAATGCACAAACAGTAATATTTCCACATTGCAAGGTGCAATTCTGAATTTTTTTGCTTTTTCCTGCTAATCCTAGCATGATAAAGAAGATTCAAAGAGAGTGAGATGCCAGCTCCTTTCATTCAGTCAGTAGCTTCAAACATTTCTGGACGTTTTTCAATGGCAAAAATCAATGAATATTGTAAATGCACAAACAGTAATATCTCCACATTGCAAGGTGCAATTCTGAAATTTTTTGCTTTTTCCTGTTAATCCTAGCATGATAAAGAAGATTCAAAGAGAGTGAGATGCCAGCTCCTTTCATTCAGTCAGTAGCTTCAAACATTTCTGGTATATGAAAAACATGTTTTTCAATGGCAAAAATCAATGAATATTGTAAATGCACAAACAGTAATATTTCCACATTGCAAGGTGCAATTCTGAAATTTTTTGCTTTTTCCTGCTAATCCTAGCATGATAAAGAAGATTCAAAGAGAGTGAGATGCCAGCTCCTTTCATTCAGTCAGTAGCTTCAAACATTTCTGGACGTTTTTCAATGGCAAAAATCAATGAATATTGTAAATGCACAAACAGTAATATCTCCACATTGCAAGGTGCAATTCTGAAATTTTTTGCTTTTTCCTGTTAATCCTAGCATGATAAAGAAGATTCAAAGAGAGTGAGATGCCAGCTCCTTTCATTCAGTCAGTAGCTTCAAACATTTCTGGTATATGAATAACATGATGTTTTTCAATGGCAAAAATCAATGAATATTGTAAATGCACAAACAGTAATATCTCCACATTGAAAGGTGCAATTCTGAAATTTTTTGCTTTTTCCTGCTAATCCTAGCATGATAAAGAAGATTCAAAGAGAGTGAGATGCCAGCTCCTTTCATTCAGTCAGTAGCTTCAAACATTTCTGGACGTTTTTCAATGGCAAAAATCAATGAATATTGTAAATGCACAAACAGTAATATCTCCACATTGCAAGGTGCAATTCTGAAATTTTTTGCTTTTTCCTGCTAATCCTAGCATGATAAAGAAGATTCAAAGAGAGTGAGATGCCAGCTCCTTTCATTCAGTCAGTAGCTTCAAACATTTCTGGACGTTTTTCAATGGCAAAAATCAATGAATATTGTAAATGCACAAACAGTAATATCTCCACATTGCAAGGTGCAATTCTGAAATTTTTTGCTTTTTCCTGTTAATCCTAGCATGATAAAGAAGATTCAAAGAGAGTGAGATGCCAGCTCCTTTCATTCAGTCAGTAGCTTCAAACATTTCTGGTATATGAATAACATGATGTTTTTCAATGGCAAAAATCAATGAATATTGTAAATGCACAAACAGTAATATCTCCACATTGAAAGGTGCAATTCTGAAATTTTTTGCTTTTTCCTGCTAATCCTAGCATGATAAAGAAGATTCAAAGAGAGTGAGATGCCAGCTCCTTTCATTCAGTCAGTAGCTTCAAACATTTCTGGACGTTTTTCAATGGCAAAAATCAATGAATATTGTAAATGCACAAACAGTAATATCTCCACATTGCAAGGTGCAATTCTGAAATTTTTTGCTTTTTCCTGCTAATCCTAGCATGATAAAGAAGATTCAAAGAGAGTGAGATGCCAGCTCCTTTCATTCAGTCAGTAGCTTCAAACATTTCTGGACGTTTTTCAATGGCAAAAATCAATGAATATTGTAAATGCACAAACAGTAATATCTCCACATTGCAAGGTGCAATTCTGAAATTTTTTGCTTTTTCCTGCTAATCCTAGCAGGATAAAGAAGATTCAAAGAGAGTGAGATGCCAGCTCCTTTCATTCAGTCAGTAGCTTCAAACATTTCTGGTATATGAAAACATGTTTTTCAATGGCAAAAATCAATGAATATTGTAATGCACAAACAGTAATATCTCCACATTGCAAGGTGCAATTCTGAAATTTTTTGCTTTTTCCTGCTAATCCTAGCATGATAAAGAAGATTCAAAGAGAGTGAGATGCCAGCTCCTTTCATTCAGTCAGTAGCTTTAAACATTTCTGGTATATGAAAAACACGTTTTTCAATGGCAAAAATCAATGAATATTGTAAATGCACAAACAGTAATATCTCCACATTGCAAGGTGCAATTCTGAAATTTTTTGCTTTTTCCTGTTAATCCTAGCATGATAAAGAAGATTCAAAGAGAGTGAGATGCCAGCTCCTTTCATTCAGTCAGTAGCTTCAAACATTTCTGGTATATGAAAAACATGTTTTTCAATGGCAAAAATCAATGAATATTGTAAATGCACAAACAGTAATATCTCCACATTGCAAGGTGCAATTCTGAAATTTTTTGCTTTTTCCTGCTAATCCTAGCATGATAAAGAAGATTCAAAGAGAGTGAGATGCCAGCTCCTTTCATTCAGTCAGTAGCTTCAAACCTTTCTGGATATTGAAAACATGTTTTTCAATGGGTTTCATCAAAAATCAATGAATATTGTAAATGCACAAACAGTAATATTTCCACATTGCAAGGTGCAATTCTGAAATTTTTTGCTTTTTCCTGCTAATCCTAGCATGATAAAGAAGATTCAAAGAGAGTGAGATGCCAGCTCCTTTCATTCAGTCAGTAGCTTCAAACATTTCTGGACGTTTTTCAATGGCAAAAATCAATGAATATTGTAAATGCACAAACAGTAATATCTCCACATTGCAAGGTGCAATTCTGAAATTTTTTGCTTTTTCCTGTTAATCCTAGCATGATAAAGAAGATTCAAAGAGAGTGAGATGCCAGCTCCTTTCATTCAGTCAGTAGCTTCAAACATTTCTGGTATATGAAACATGATGTTTTTCAATGGCAAAAATCAATGAATATTGTAAATGCACAAACAGTAATATCTCCACATTGAAAGGTGCAATTCTGAAATTTTTTGCTTTTTCCTGCTAATCCTAGCATGATAAAGAAGATTCAAAGAGAGTGAGATGCCAGCTCCTTTCATTCAGTCAGTAGCTTCAAACATTTCTGGACGTTTTTCAATGGCAAAAATCAATGAATATTGTAAATGCACAAACAGTAATATCTCCACATTGCAAGGTGCAATTCTGAAATTTTTGCTTTTTCCTGCTAATCCTAGCATGATAAAGAAGATTCAAAGAGAGTGAGATGCCAGCTCCTTTCATTCAGTCAGTAGCTTCAAACATTTCTGGACGTTTTTCAATGGCAAAAATCAATGAATATTGTAAATGCACAAACAGTAATATCTCCACATTGCAAGGTGCAATTCTGAAATTTTTTGCTTTTTCCTGCTAATCCTAGCAGGATAAAGAAGATTCAAAGAGAGTGAGATGCCAGCTCCTTTCATTCAGTCAGTAGCTTCAAACATTTCTGGTATATGAAAAACATGTTTTTCAATGGCAAAAATCAATGAATATTGTAAATGCACAAACAGTAATCTCCACATTGCAAGGTGGCAATTCTGAAATTTGCTTTTTCCTGCTAATCCTAGCATGATAAAGAAGATTCAAAGAGAGTGAGATGCCAGCTCCTTTCATTCAGTCAGTAGCTTTAAACATTTCTGGACGTTTTTCAATGGCAAAAATCAATGAATATTGTAAATGCACAAACAGTAATATCTCCACATTGCAAGGTGCAATTCTGAAATTTTTTGCTTTTTCCTGTTAATCCTAGCATGATAAAGAAGATTCAAAGAGAGTGAGATGCCAGCTCCTTTCATTCAGTCAGTAGCTTCAAACATTTCTGGTATATGAAAAACATGTTTTTCAATGGCAAAAATCAATGAATATTGTAAATGCACAAACAGTAATATCTCCACATTGCAAGGTGCAATTCTGAAATTTTTTGCTTTTTCCTGCTAATCCTAGCATGATAAAGAAGATTCAAAGAGAGTGAGATGCCAGCTCCTTTCATTCAGTCAGTAGCTTTAAACATTTCTGGACGTTTTTCAATGGCAAAAATCAATGAATATTGTAAATGCACAAACAGTAATATCTCCACATTGCAAGGTGCAATTCTGAAATTTTTTGCTTTTTCCTGTTAATCCTAGCATGATAAAGAAGATTCAAAGAGAGTGAGATGCCAGCTCCTTTCATTCAGTCAGTAGCTTCAAACATTTCTGGTATATGAAAAACATGTTTTTCAATGGCAAAAATCAATGAATATTGTAAATGCACAAACAGTAATATCTCCACATTGCAAGGTGCAATTCTGAAATTTTTTGCTTTTTCCTGCTAATCCTAGCATGATAAAGAAGATTCAAAGAGAGTGAGATGCCAGCTCCTTTCATTCAGTCAGTAGCTTCAAACATTTCTGGTATATGAAAAACATGTTTTTCAATGGCAAAAATCAATGAATATTGTAAATGCACAAACAGTAATATTTCCACATTGCAAGGTGCAATTCTGAAATTTTTTGCTTTTTCCTGCTAATCCTAGCATGATAAAGAAGATTCAAAGAGAGTGAGATGCCAGCTCCTTTCATTCAGTCAGTAGCTTCAAACATTTCTGGACGTTTTTCAATGGCAAAAATCAATGAATATTGTAAATGCACAAACAGTAATATCTCCACATTGCAAGGTGCAATTCTGAAATTTTTTGCTTTTTCCTGTTAATCCTAGCATGATAAAGAAGATTCAAAGAGAGTGAGATGCCAGCTCCTTTCATTCAGTCAGTAGCTTCAAACATTTCTGGTATATGAATAACATGATGTTTTTCAATGGCAAAAATCAATGAATATTGTAAATGCACAAACAGTAATATCTCCACATTGAAAGGTGCAATTCTGAAATTTTTTGCTTTTTCCTGCTAATCCTAGCATGATAAAGAAGATTCAAAGAGAGTGAGATGCCAGCTCCTTTCATTCAGTCAGTAGCTTCAAACATTTCTGGACGTTTTTCAATGGCAAAAATCAATGAATATTGTAAATGCACAAACAGTAATATCTCCACATTGCAAGGTGCAATTCTGAAATTTTTTGCTTTTTCCTGCTAATCCTAGCATGATAAAGAAGATTCAAAGAGAGTGAGATGCCAGCTCCTTTCATTCAGTCAGTAGCTTCAAACATTTCTGGACGTTTTTCAATGGCAAAAATCAATGAATATTGTAAATGCACAAACAGTAATATCTCCACATTGCAAGGTGCAATTCTGAAATTTTTTGCTTTTTCCTGCTAATCCTAGCAGGATAAAGAAGATTCAAAGAGAGTGAGATGCCAGCTCCTTTCATTCAGTCAGTAGCTTCAAACATTTCTGGTATATGAAAAACATGTTTTTCAATGGCAAAAATCAATGAATATTGTAAATGCACAAACAGTAATATCTCCACATTGCAAGGTGCAATTCTGAAATTTTTTGCTTTTTCCTGCTAATCCTAGCATGATAAAGAAGATTCAAAGAGAGTGAGATGCCAGCTCCTTTCATTCAGTCAGTAGCTTTAAACATTTCTGGACGTTTTTCAATGGCAAAAATCAATGAATATTGTAAATGCACAAACAGTAATATCTCCACATTGCAAGGTGCAATTCTGAAATTTTTTGCTTTTTCCTGTTAATCCTAGCATGATAAAGAAGATTCAAAGAGAGTGAGATGCCAGCTCCTTTCATTCAGTCAGTAGCTTCAAACATTTCTGGTATATGAAAAACATGTTTTTCAATGGCAAAAATCAATGAATATTGTAAATGCACAAACAGTAATATCTCCACATTGCAAGGTGCAATTCTGAAATTTTTTGCTTTTTCCTGCTAATCCTAGCATGATAAAGAAGATTCAAAGAGAGTGAGATGCCAGCTCCTTTCATTCAGTCAGTAGCTTCAAACATTTCTGGTATATGAAAAACATGTTTTTCAATGGCAAAAATCAATGAATATTGTAAATGCACAAACAGTAATATCTCCACATTGCAAGGTGCAATTCTGAAATTTTTTGCTTTTTCCTGCTAATCCTAGCATGATAAAGAAGATTCAAAGAGAGTGAGATGCCAGCTCCTTTCATTCAGTCAGTAGCTTCAAACATTTCTGGTATATGAAAAACATGTTTTTCAATGGCAAAAATCAATGAATATTGTAAATGCACAAACAGTAATATTTCCACATTGCAAGGTGCAATTCTGAAATTTTTTGCTTTTTCCTGCTAATCCTAGCATGATAAAGAAGATTCAAAGAGAGTGAGATGCCAGCTCCTTTCATTCAGTCAGTAGCTTCAAACATTTCTGGACGTTTTTCAATGGCAAAAATCAATGAATATTGTAAATGCACAAACAGTAATATCTCCACATTGCAAGGTGCAATTCTGAAATTTTTTGCTTTTTCCTGTTAATCCTAGCATGATAAAGAAGATTCAAAGAGAGTGAGATGCCAGCTCCTTTCATTCAGTCAGTAGCTTCAAACATTTCTGGTATATGAATAACATGATGTTTTTCAATGGCAAAAATCAATGAATATTGTAAATGCACAAACAGTAATATCTCCACATTGAAAGGTGCAATTCTGAAATTTTTTGCTTTTTCCTGCTAATCCTAGCATGATAAAGAAGATTCAAAGAGAGTGAGATGCCAGCTCCTTTCATTCAGTCAGTAGCTTCAAACATTTCTGGACGTTTTTCAATGGCAAAAATCAATGAATATTGTAAATGCACAAACAGTAATATCTCCACATTGCAAGGTGCAATTCTGAAATTTTTTGCTTTTTCCTGCTAATCCTAGCATGATAAAGAAGATTCAAAGAGAGTGAGATGCCAGCTCCTTTCATTCAGTCAGTAGCTTCAAACATTTCTGGACGTTTTTCAATGGCAAAAATCAATGAATATTGTAAATGCACAAACAGTAATATCTCCACATTGCAAGGTGCAATTCTGAAATTTTTTGCTTTTTCCTGCTAATCCTAGCAGGATAAAGAAGATTCAAAGAGAGTGAGATGCCAGCTCCTTTCATTCAGTCAGTAGCTTCAAACATTTCTGGTATATGAAAAACATGTTTTTCAATGGCAAAAATCAATGAATATTGTAAATGCACAAACAGTAATATCTCCACATTGCAAGGTGCAATTCTGAAATTTTTTGCTTTTTCCTGCTAATCCTAGCATGATAAAGAAGATTCAAAGAGAGTGAGATGCCAGCTCCTTTCATTCAGTCAGTAGCTTTAAACATTTCTGGACGTTTTTCAATGGCAAAAATCAATGAATATTGTAAATGCACAAACAGTAATATCTCCACATTGCAAGGTGCAATTCTGAAATTTTTTGCTTTTTCCTGTTAATCCTAGCATGATAAAGAAGATTCAAAGAGAGTGAGATGCCAGCTCCTTTCATTCAGTCAGTAGCTTCAAACATTTCTGGTATATGAAAAACATGTTTTTCAATGGCAAAAATCAATGAATATTGTAAATGCACAAACAGTAATATCTCCACATTGCAAGGTGCAATTCTGAAATTTTTTGCTTTTTCCTGCTAATCCTAGCATGATAAAGAAGATTCAAAGAGAGTGAGATGCCAGCTCCTTTCATTCAGTCAGTAGCTTCAAACATTTCTGGTATATGAAAAACATGTTTTTCAATGGCAAAAATCAATGAATATTGTAAATGCACAAACAGTAATATTTCCACATTGCAAGGTGCAATTCTGAAATTTTTTGCTTTTTCCTGCTAATCCTAGCATGATAAAGAAGATTCAAAGAGAGTGAGATGCCAGCTCCTTTCATTCAGTCAGTAGCTTCAAACATTTCTGGACGTTTTTCAATGGCAAAAATCAATGAATATTGTAAATGCACAAACAGTAATATCTCCACATTGCAAGGTGCAATTCTGAAATTTTTTGCTTTTTCCTGTTAATCCTAGCATGATAAAGAGATGCCAGCTCCTTTCATTCAGTCAGTAGCTTCAAACATTTCTGGTATATGAATAACATGATGTTTTTCAATGGCAAAAATCAATGAATATTGTAAATGCACAAACAGTAATATCTCCACATTGCAAGGTGCAATTCTGAAATTTTTTGCTTTTTCCTGCTAATCCTAGCATGATAAAGAAGATTCAAAGAGAGTGAGATGCCAGCTCCTTTCATTCAGTCAGTAGCTTCAAACATTTCTGGTATATGAATACATGATTGTGTTTTTCAATGGCAAAAATCAATGAATATTGTAAATGCACAAACAGTAATATCTCCACATTGCAAGGTGCAATTCTGAAATTTTTTGCTTTTTCCTGCTAATCCTAGCATGATAAAGAAGATTCAAAGAGAGTGAGATGCCAGCTCCTTTCATTCAGTCAGTAGCTTCAAACATTTCTGGACGTTTTTCATTGGCAAAAATCAATGAATATTGTAAATGCACAAACAGTAATATCTCCACATTGCAAGGTGCAATTCTGAAATTTTTTGCTTTTTCCTGCTAATCCTAGCAGGATAAAGAAGATTCAAAGAGAGTGAGATGCCAGCTCCTTTCATTCAGTCAGTAGCTTCAAACATTTCTGGTATATGAAAAACATGTTTTTCAATGGCAAAAATCAATGAATATTGTAAATGCACAAACAGTAATATCTCCACATTGCAAGGTGCAATTCTGAAATTTTTTGCTTTTTCCTGCTAATCCTAGCATGATAAAGAAGATTCAAAGAGAGTGAGATGCCAGGCTCCTTTCATTGTCAGTAGCTTTAAACATTTCTGGACGTTTTTCAATGGCAAAAATCAATGAATATTGTAAATGCACAAACAGTAATATCTCCACATTGCAAGGTGCAATTCTGAAATTTTTTGCTTTTTCCTGTTAATCCTAGCATGATAAAGAAGATTCAAAGAGAGTGAGATGCCAGCTCCTTTCATTCAGTCAGTAGCTTCAAACATTTCTGGTATATGAAAAACATGTTTTTCAATGGCAAAAATCAATGAATATTGTAAATGCACAAACAGTAATATCTCCACATTGCAAGGTGCAATTCTGAAATTTTTTGCTTTTTCCTGCTAATCCTAGCATGATAAAGAAGATTCAAAGAGAGTGAGATGCCAGCTCCTTTCATTCAGTCAGTAGCTTCAAACATTTCTGGTATATGAAAAACATGTTTTTCAATGGCAAAAATCAATGAATATTGTAAATGCACAAACAGTAATATCTCCACATTGCAAGGTGCAATTCTGAAATTTTTTCTTTTTCCTGCTAATCCTAGCATGATAAAGAAGATTCAGAGTGAGATGCCAGCTCCTTTCATTCAGTCAGTAGCTTCAAACATTTCTGGTATATGAAAAACATGTTTTTCAATGGCAAAAATCAATGAATATTGTAAATGCACAAACAGTAATATCTCCACATTGCAAGGTGCAATTCTGAAATTTTTTGCTTTTTCCTGTTAATCCTAGCATGATAAAGAAGATTCAAAGAGAGTGAGATGCCAGCTCCTTTCATTCAGTCAGTAGCTTCAAACATTTCTGGTATATGAAAAACATGTTTTTCAATAGCAAAAATCAATGAATATTGTAAATGCACAAACAGTAATATCTCCACATTGCAAGGTGCAATTCTGAAATTTTTTGCTTTTTCCTGCTAATCCTAGCATGATAAAGAAGATTCAAAGAGAGTGAGATGCCAGCTCCTTTCATTCAGTCAGTAGCTTCAAACATTTCTGGTATATGAAAAACATGTTTTTCAATGGCAAAAATCAATGAATATTGTAAATGCACAAACAGTAATATTTCCACATTGCAAGGTGCAATTCTGAAATTTTTTGCTTTTTCCTGCTAATCCTAGCATGATAAAGAAGATTCAAAGAGAGTGAGATGCCAGCTCCTTTCATTCAGTCAGTAGCTTCAAACATTTCTGGACGTTTTTCAATGGCAAAAATCAATGAATATTGTAAATGCACAAACAGTAATATCTCCACATTGCAAGGTGCAATTCTGAAATTTTTTGCTTTTTCCTGTTAATCCTAGCATGATAAAGAAGATTCAAAGAGAGTGAGATGCCAGCTCCTTTCATTCAGTCAGTAGCTTCAAACATTTCTGGTATATGAATAACATGATGTTTTTCAATGGCAAAAATCAATGAATATTGTAAATGCACAAACAGTAATATCTCCACATTGCAAGGTGCAATTCTGAAATTTTTTGCTTTTTCCTGCTAATCCTAGCATGATAAAGAAGATTCAAAGAGAGTGAGATGCCAGCTCCTTTCATTCAGTCAGTAGCTTCAAACATTTCTGGACGTTTTTCAATGGCAAAAATCAATGAATATTGTAAATGCACAAACAGTAATATCTCCACATTGCAAGGTGCAATTCTGAAATTTTTTGCTTTTTCCTGCTAATCCTAGCATGATAAAGAAGATTCAAAGAGAGTGAGATGCCAGCTCCTTTCATTCAGTCAGTAGCTTCAAACATTTCTGGACGTTTTTCATTGGCAAAAATCAATGAATATTGTAAATGCACAAACAGTAATATCTCCACATTGCAAGGTGCAATTCTGAAATTTTTTGCTTTTTCCTGCTAATCCTAGCAGGATAAAGAAGATTCAAAGAGAGTGAGATGCCAGCTCCTTTCATTCAGTCAGTAGCTTCAAACATTTCTGGTATATGAAAAACATGTTTTTCAATGGCAAAAATCAATGAATATTGTAAATGCACAAACAGTAATATCTCCACATTGCAAGGTGCAATTCTGAAATTTTTTGCTTTTTCCTGCTAATACTAGCATGATAAAGAAGATTCAAAGAGAGTGAGATGCCAGCTCCTTTCATTCAGTCAGTAGCTTCAAACATTTCTGGACGTTTTTCAATGGCAAAAATCAATGAATATTGTAAATGCACAAACAGTAATATCTCCACATTGCAAGGTGCAATTCTGAAATTTTTTGCTTTTTCCTGCTAATCCTAGCATGATAAAGAAGATTCAAAGAGAGTGAGATGCCAGCTCCTTTCATTCAGTCAGTAGCTTCAAACATTTCTGGACGTTTTTCAATGGCAAAAATCAATGAATATTGTAAATGCACAAACAGTAATATCTCCACATTGCAAGGTGCAATTCTGAAATTTTTTGCTTTTTCCTGCTAATCCTAGCAGGATAAAGAAGATTCAAAGAGAGTGAGATGCCAGCTCCTTTCATTCAGTCAGTAGCTTCAAACATTTCTGGTATATGAAAAACATGTTTTTCAATGGCAAAAATCAATGAATATTGTAAATGCACAAACAGTAATATCTCCACATTGCAAGGTGCAATTCTGAAATTTTTTGCTTTTTCCTGCTAATCCTAGCATGATAAAGAAGATTCAAAGAGAGTGAGATGCCAGCTCCTTTCATTCAGTCAGTAGCTTTAAACATTTCTGGACGTTTTTCAATGGCAAAAATCAATGAATATTGTAAATGCACAAACAGTAATATCTCCACATTGCAAGGTGCAATTCTGAAATTTTTTGCTTTTTCCTGTTAATCCTAGCATGATAAAGAAGATTCAAAGAGAGTGAGATGCCAGCTCCTTTCATTCAGTCAGTAGCTTCAAACATTTCTGGTATATGAAAAACATGTTTTTCAATGGCAAAAATCAATGAATATTGTAAATGCACAAACAGTAATATCTCCACATTGCAAGGTGCAATTCTGAAATTTTTTGCTTTTTCCTGCTAATCCTAGCATGATAAAGAAGATTCAAAGAGAGTGAGATGCCAGCTCCTTTCATTCAGTCAGTAGCTTCAAACATTTCTGGTATATGAAAAACATGTTTTTCAATGGCAAAAATCAATGAATATTGTAAATGCACAAACAGTAATATCTCCACATTGCAAGGTGCAATTCTGAAATTTTTTGCTTTTTCCTGCTAATCCTAGCATGATAAAGAAGATTCAAAGAGAGTGAGATGCCAGCTCCTTTCATTCAGTCAGTAGCTTCAAACATTTCTGGTATATGAAAAACATGTTTTTCAATGGCAAAAATCAATGAATATTGTAAATGCACAAACAGTAATATTTCCACATTGCAAGGTGCAATTCTGAAATTTTTTGCTTTTTCCTGCTAATCCTAGCATGATAAAGAAGATTCAAAGAGAGTGAGATGCCAGCTCCTTTCATTCAGTCAGTAGCTTCAAACATTTCTGGACGTTTTTCAATGGCAAAAATCAATGAATATTGTAAATGCACAAACAGTAATATCTCCACATTGCAAGGTGCAATTCTGAAATTTTTTGCTTTTTCCTGTTAATCCTAGCATGATAAAGAAGATTCAAAGAGAGTGAGATGCCAGCTCCTTTCATTCAGTCAGTAGCTTCAAACATTTCTGGTATATGAATAACATGATGTTTTTCAATGGCAAAAATCAATGAATATTGTAAATGCACAAACAGTAATATCTCCACATTGAAAGGTGCAATTCTGAAATTTTTTGCTTTTTCCTGCTAATCCTAGCATGATAAAGAAGATTCAAAGAGAGTGAGATGCCAGCTCCTTTCATTCAGTCAGTAGCTTCAAACATTTCTGGACGTTTTTCAATGGCAAAAATCAATGAATATTGTAAATGCACAAACAGTAATATCTCCACATTGCAAGGTGCAATTCTGAAATTTTTTGCTTTTTCCTGCTAATCCTAGCATGATAAAGAAGATTCAAAGAGAGTGAGATGCCAGCTCCTTTCATTCAGTCAGTAGCTTCAAACATTTCTGGACGTTTTTCAATGGCAAAAATCAATGAATATTGTAAATGCACAAACAGTAATATCTCCACATTGCAAGGTGCAATTCTGAAATTTTTTGCTTTTTCCTGCTAATCCTAGCAGGATAAAGAAGATTCAAAGAGAGTGAGATGCCAGCTCCTTTCATTCAGTCAGTAGCTTCAAACATTTCTGGTATATGAAAAACATGTTTTTCAATGGCAAAAATCAATGAATATTGTAAATGCACAAACAGTAATATCTCCACATTGCAAGGTGCAATTCTGAAATTTTTTGCTTTTTCCTGCTAATCCTAGCATGATAAAGAAGATTCAAAGAGAGTGAGATGCCAGCTCCTTTCATTCAGTCAGTAGCTTTAAACATTTCTGGACGTTTTTCAATGGCAAAAATCAATGAATATTGTAAATGCACAAACAGTAATATCTCCACATTGCAAGGTGCAATTCTGAAATTTTTTGCTTTTTCCTGTTAATCCTAGCATGATAAAGAAGATTCAAAGAGAGTGAGATGCCAGCTCCTTTCATTCAGTCAGTAGCTTCAAACATTTCTGGTATATGAAAAACATGTTTTTCAATGGCAAAAATCAATGAATATTGTAAATGCACAAACAGTAATATCTCCACATTGCAAGGTGCAATTCTGAAATTTTTTGCTTTTTCCTGCTAATCCTAGCATGATAAAGAAGATTCAAAGAGAGTGAGATGCCAGCTCCTTTCATTCAGTCAGTAGCTTCAAACATTTCTGGTATATGAAAAACATGTTTTTCAATGGCAAAAATCAATGAATATTGTAAATGCACAAACAGTAATATTTCCACATTGCAAGGTGCAATTCTGAAATTTTTTGCTTTTTCCTGCTAATCCTAGCATGATAAAGAAGATTCAAAGAGAGTGAGATGCCAGCTCCTTTCATTCAGTCAGTAGCTTCAAACATTTCTGGACGTTTTTCAATGGCAAAAATCAATGAATATTGTAAATGCACAAACAGTAATATCTCCACATTGCAAGGTGCAATTCTGAAATTTTTTGCTTTTTCCTGTTAATCCTAGCATGATAAAGAAGATTCAAAGAGAGTGAGATGCCAGCTCCTTTCATTCAGTCAGTAGCTTCAAACATTTCTGGTATATGAATAACATGATGTTTTTCAATGGCAAAAATCAATGAATATTGTAAATGCACAAACAGTAATATCTCCACATTGCAAGGTGCAATTCTGAAATTTTTTGCTTTTTCCTGCTAATCCTAGCATGATAAAGAAGATTCAAAGAGAGTGAGATGCCAGCTCCTTTCATTCAGTCAGTAGCTTCAAGCATTTCTGGACGTTTTTCAATGGCAAAAATCAATGAATATTGTAAATGCACAAACAGTAATATCTCCACATTGCAAGGTGCAATTCTGAAATTTTTTGCTTTTTCCTGCTAATCCTAGCATGATAAAGAAGATTCAAAGAGAGTGAGATGCCAGCTCCTTTCATTCAGTCAGTAGCTTCAAACATTTCTGGACGTTTTTCATTGGCAAAAATCAATGAATATTGTAAATGCACAAACAGTAATATCTCCACATTGCAAGGTGCAATTCTGAAATTTTTTGCTTTTTCCTGCTAATCCTAGCAGGATAAAGAAGATTCAAAGAGAGTGAGATGCCAGCTCCTTTCATTCAGTCAGTAGCTTCAAACATTTCTGGTATATGAAAAACATGTTTTTCAATGGCAAAAATCAATGAATATTGTAAATGCACAAACAGTAATATCTCCACATTGCAAGGTGCAATTCTGAAATTTTTTGCTTTTTCCTGCTAATCCTAGCATGATAAAGAAGATTCAAAGAGAGTGAGATGCCAGCTCCTTTCATTGTCAGTAGCTTTAAACATTTCTGGACGTTTTTCAATGGCAAAAATCAATGAATATTGTAAATGCACAAACAGTAATATCTCCACATTGCAAGGTGCAATTCTGAAATTTTTTGCTTTTTCCTGTTAATCCTAGCATGATAAAGAAGATTCAAAGAGAGTGAGATGCCAGCTCCTTTCATTCAGTCAGTAGCTTCAAACATTTCTGGTATATGAAAAACATGTTTTTCAATGGCAAAAATCAATGAATATTGTAAATGCACAAACAGTAATATCTCCACATTGCAAGGTGCAATTCTGAAATTTTTTGCTTTTTCCTGCTAATCCTAGCATGATAAAGAAGATTCAAAGAGAGTGAGATGCCAGCTCCTTTCATTCAGTCAGTAGCTTCAAACATTTCTGGTATATGAAAAACATGTTTTTCAATGGCAAAAATCAATGAATATTGTAAATGCACAAACAGTAATATCTCCACATTGCAAGGTGCAATTCTGAAATTTTTTCTTTTTCCTGCTAATCCTAGCATGATAAAGAAGATTCAGAGTGAGATGCCAGCTCCTTTCATTCAGTCAGTAGCTTCAAACATTTCTGGTATATGAAAAACATGTTTTTCAATGGCAAAAATCAATGAATATTGTAAATGCACAAACAGTAATATCTCCACATTGCAAGGTGCAATTCTGAAATTTTTTGCTTTTTCCTGTTAATCCTAGCATGATAAAGAAGATTCAAAGAGAGTGAGATGCCAGCTCCTTTCATTCAGTCAGTAGCTTCAAACATTTCTGGTATATGAAAAACATGTTTTTCAATGGCAAAAATCAATGAATATTGTAAATGCACAAACAGTAATATCTCCACATTGCAAGGTGCAATTCTGAAATTTTTTGCTTTTTCCTGCTAATCCTAGCATGATAAAGAAGATTCAAAGAGAGTGAGATGCCAGCTCCTTTCATTCAGTCAGTAGCTTCAAACATTTCTGGTATATGAAAAACATGTTTTTCAATGGCAAAAATCAATGAATATTGTAAATGCACAAACAGTAATATTTCCACATTGCAAGGTGCAATTCTGAAATTTTTTGCTTTTTCCTGCTAATCCTAGCATGATAAAGAAGATTCAAAGAGAGTGAGATGCCAGCTCCTTTCATTCAGTCAGTAGCTTCAAACATTTCTGGACGTTTTTCAATGGCAAAAATCAATGAATATTGTAAATGCACAAACAGTAATATCTCCACATTGCAAGGTGCAATTCTGAAATTTTTTGCTTTTTCCTGTTAATCCTAGCATGATAAAGAAGATTCAAAGAGAGTGAGATGCCAGCTCCTTTCATTCAGTCAGTAGCTTCAAACATTTCTGGTATATGAATAACATGATGTTTTTCAATGGCAAAAATCAATGAATATTGTAAATGCACAAACAGTAATATCTCCACATTGCAAGGTGCAATTCTGAAATTTTTTGCTTTTTCCTGCTAATCCTAGCATGATAAAGAAGATTCAAAGAGAGTGAGATGCCAGCTCCTTTCATTCAGTCAGTAGCTTCAAACATTTCTGGACGTTTTTCAATGGCAAAAATCAATGAATATTGTAAATGCACAAACAGTAATATCTCCACATTGCAAGGTGCAATTCTGAAATTTTTTGCTTTTTCCTGCTAATCCTAGCATGATAAAGAAGATTCAAAGAGAGTGAGATGCCAGCTCCTTTCATTCAGTCAGTAGCTTCAAACATTTCTGGACGTTTTTCATTGGCAAAAATCAATGAATATTGTAAATGCACAAACAGTAATATCTCCACATTGCAAGGTGCAATTCTGAAATTTTTTGCTTTTTCCTGCTAATCCTAGCAGGATAAAGAAGATTCAAAGAGAGTGAGATGCCAGCTCCTTTCATTCAGTCAGTAGCTTCAAACATTTCTGGTATATGAAAAACATGTTTTTCAATGGCAAAAATCAATGAATATTGTAAATGCACAAACAGTAATATCTCCACATTGCAAGGTGCAATTCTGAAATTTTTTGCTTTTTCCTGCTAATACTAGCATGATAAAGAAGATTCAAAGAGAGTGAGATGCCAGCTCCTTTCATTCAGTCAGTAGCTTCAAACATTTCTGGACGTTTTTCAATGGCAAAAATCAATGAATATTGTAAATGCACAAACAGTAATATCTCCACATTGCAAGGTGCAATTCTGAAATTTTTTGCTTTTTCCTGCTAATCCTAGCATGATAAAGAAGATTCAAAGAGAGTGAGATGCCAGCTCCTTTCATTCAGTCAGTAGCTTCAAACATTTCTGGTATATGAAAAACATGTTTTTCAATGGCAAAAATCAATGAATATTGTAAATGCACAAACAGTAATATCTCCACATTGCAAGGTGCAATTCTGAAATTTTTTGCTTTTTCCTGCTAATCCTAGCATGATAAAGAAGATTCAAAGAGAGTGAGATGCCAGCTCCTTTCATTCAGTCAGTAGCTTCAAACATTTCTGGTATATGAAAAACATGTTTTTCAATGGCAAAAATCAATGAATATTGTAAATGCACAAACAGTAATATCTCCACATTGCAAGGTGCAATTCTGAAATTTTTTGCTTTTTCCTGCTAGTCCTAGCATGATAAAGAAGATTCAAAGAGAGTGAGATGCCAGCTCCTTTCATTCAGTCAATAGCTTCAAACATTTCTGGTATATGAAAAACATGTTTTTCAATGGCAAAAATCAATGAATATTGTAAATGCACAAACAGTAATATCTCCACATTGCAAGGTGCAATTCTGAAATTTTTTGCTTTTTCCTGCTAATCCTAGCATGATAAAGAAGATTCAAAGAGAGTGAGATGCCAGCTCCTTTCATTCAGTCAGTAGCTTCAAACATTTCTGGACGTTTTTCAATGGCAAAAATCAATGAATATTGTAAATGCACAAACAGTAATATCTCCACATTGCAAGGTGCAATTCTGAAATTTTTTGCTTTTTCCTGTTAATCCTAGCATGATAAAGAAGATTCAAAGAGAGTGAGATGCCAGCTCCTTTCATTCAGTCAGTAGCTTCAAACATTTCTGGTATATGAATAACATGATGTTTTTCAATGGCAAAAATCAATGAATATTGTAAATGCACAAACAGTAATATCTCCACATTGCAAGGTGCAATTCTGAAATTTTTTGCTTTTTCCTGCTAATCCTAGCATGATAAAGAAGATTCAAAGAGAGTGAGATGCCAGCTCCTTTCATTCAGTCAGTAGCTTCAAACATTTCTGGACGTTTTTCAATGGCAAAAATCAATGAATATTGTAAATGCACAAACAGTAATATCTCCACATTGCAAGGTGCAATTCTGAAATTTTTTGCTTTTTCCTGCTAATCCTAGCATGATAAAGAAGATTCAAAGAGAGTGAGATCCAGCTCCTTTCATTCAGTCAGTAGCTTCAAACATTTCTGGACGTTTTTCAATGGCAAATATCAATGAATATTGTAAATGCACAAACAGTAATATCTCCACATTGCAAGGTGCAATTCTGAAATTTTTTGCTTTTTCCTGTTAATCCTAGCATGATAAAGAAGATTCAAAGAGAGTGAGATGCCAGCTCCTTTCATTCAGTCAGTAGCTTCAAACATTTCTGGTATATGAAAAACATGTTTTTCAATGGCAAAAATCAATGAATATTGTAAATGCACAAACAGTAATATCTCCACATTGCAAGGTGCAATTCTGAAATTTTTTGCTTTTTCCTGCTAATCCTAGCATGATAAAGAAGATTCAAAGAGAGTGAGATGCCAGCTCCTTTCATTCAGTCAGTAGCTTCAAACATTTCTGGACGTTTTTCAATGGCAAAAATCAATGAATATTGTAAATGCACAAACAGTAATATCTCCACATTGCAAGGTGCAATTCTGAAATGTTTTGCTTTTTCCTGCTAATCCTAGCAGGATAAAGAAGATTCAAAGAGAGTGAGATGCCAGCTCCTTTCATTCAGTCAGTAGCTTCAAACATTTCTGGTATATGAAAAACATGTTTTTCAATGGCAAAAATCAATGAATATTGAAAATGCACAAACAGTAATATCTCCACATTGCAAGGTGCAATTCTGAAATTTTTTGCTTTTTCCTGCTAATCCTAGCATGATAAAGAAGATTCAAAGAGAGTGAGATGCCAGCTCCTTTCATTCAGTCAGTAGCTTCAAACATTTCTGGACGTTTTTCAATGGCAAAAATCAATGAATATTGTAAATGCACAAACAGTAATATCTCCACATTGCAAGGTGCAATTCTGAAATTTTTTGCTTTTTCCTGCTAATCCTAGCATGATAAAGAAGATTCAAAGAGAGTGAGATGCCAGCTCCTTTCATTCAGTCAATAGCTTCAAACATTTCTGGTATATGAAAAACATGTTTTTCAATGGCAAAAATCAATGAATATTGTAAATGCACAAACAGTAATATCTCCACATTGCAAGGTGCAATTCTGAAATTTTTTGCTTTTTCCTGCTAATCCTAGCATGATAAAGAAGATTCAAAGAGAGTGAGATGCCAGCTCCTTTCATTCAGTCAGTAGCTTCAAACATTTCTGGACATTTTTCAATGGCAAAAATCAATGAATATTGTAAATGCACAAACAGTAATATCTCCACATTGCAAGGTGCAATTCTGAAATTTTTTGCTTTTTCCTGTTAATCCTAGCATGATAAAGAAGATTCAAAGAGAGTGAGATGCCAGCTCCTTTCATTCAGTCAGTAGCTTCAAACATTTCTGGTATATGAATAACATGATGTTTTTCAATGGCAAAAATCAATGAATATTGTAAATGCACAAACAGTAATATCTCCACATTGCAAGGTGCAATTCTGAAATTTTTTGCTCTTTCCTGCTAATCCTAGCATGATAAAGAAGATTCAAAGAGAGTGAGATGCCAGCTCCTTTCATTCAGTCAGTAGCTTCAAACATTTCTGGACGTTTTTCAATGGCAAAAATCAATGAATATTGTAAATGCACAAACAGTAATATCTCCACATTGCAAGGTGCAATTCTGAAATTTGTTGCTTTTTCCTGCTAATCCTAGCATGATAAAGAAGATTCAAAGAGAGTGAGATCCAGCTCCTTTCATTCAGTCAGTAGCTTCAAACATTTCTGGACGTTTTTCAATGGCAAATATCAATGAATATTGTAAATGCACAAACAGTAATATCTCCACATTGCAAGGTGCAATTCTGAAATTTTTTGCTTTTTCCTGTTAATCCTAGCATGATAAAGAAGATTCAAAGAGAGTGAGATGCCAGCTCCTTTCATTCAGTCAGTAGCTTCAAACATTTCTGGTATATGAAAAACATGTTTTTCAATGGCAAAAATCAATGAATATTGTAAATGCACAAACAGTAATATCTCCACATTGCAAGGTGCAATTCTGAAATTTTTTGCTTTTTCCTGCTAATCCTAGCATGATAAAGAAGATTCAAAGAGAGTGAGATGCCAGCTCCTTTCATTCAGTCAGTAGCTTCAAACATTTCTGGACGTTTTTCAATGGCAAAAATCAATGAATATTGTAAATGCACAAACAGTAATATCTCCACATTGCAAGGTGCAATTCTGAAATGTTTTGCTTTTTCCTGCTAATCCTAGCAGGATAAAGAAGATTCAAAGAGAGTGAGATGCCAGCTCCTTTCATTCAGTCAGTAGCTTCAAACATTTCTGGTATATGAAAAACATGTTTTTCAATGGCAAAAATCAATGAATATTGAAAATGCACAAACAGTAATATCTCCACATTGCAAGGTGCAATTCTGAAATTTTTTGCTTTTTCCTGCTAATCCTAGCATGATAAAGAAGATTCAAAGAGAGTGAGATGCCAGCTCCTTTCATTCAGTCAGTAGCTTCAAACATTTCTGGACGTTTTTCAATGGCAAAAATCAATGAATATTGTAAATGCACAAACAGTAATATCTCCACATTGCAAGGTGCAATTCTGAAATTTTTTGCTTTTTCCTGCTAATCCTAGCATGATAAAGAAGATTCAAAGAGAGTGAGATGCCAGCTCCTTTCATTCAGTCAGTAGCTTCAAACATTTCTGGTATATGAAAAACGTTTTTCAATGGCAAAAATCAATGAATATTGTAAATGCACAAACAGTAATATCTCCACATTGCAAGGTGCAATTCTGAAATTTTTTGCTTTTTCCTGCTAATCCTAGCATGATAAAGAAGATTCAAAGAGAGTGAGATGCCAGCTCCTTTCATTCAGTCAGTAGCTTCAAACATTTCTGGTATATAAAAACATGTTTTTCAATGGCAAAAATCAATGAATATTGTAAATGCACAAACAGTAATATTTCCACATTGCAAGGTGCAATTCTGAAATTTTTTGCTTTTTCCTGCTAATCCTAGCATGATAAAGAAGATTCAAAGAGAGTGAGATGCCAGCTCCTTTCATTCAGTCAGTAGCTTCAAACATTTCTGGACGTTTTTCAATGGCAAAAATCAATGAATATTGTAAATGCACAAACAGTAATATCTCCACATTGCAAGGTGCAATTCTGAAATTTTTTGCTTTTTCCTGCTAATCCTAGCAGGATAAAGAAGATTCAAGGAGAGTGAGATGCCAGCTCCTTTCATTCAGTCAGTAGCTTCAAACATTTCTGGTATATGAAAAACATGTTTTTCAATGGCAAAAATCAATGAATATTGAAAATGCACAAACAGTAATATCTCCACATTGAAAGGTGCAATTCTGAATTTTTTTGCTTTTTCCTGCTAATCCTAGCATGATAAAGAAGATTCAAAGAGAGTGAGATGCCAGCTCCTTTCATTCAGTCAGTAGCTTCAAACATTTCTGGACGTTTTTCAATGGCAAAAATCAATGAATATTGTAAATGCACAAACAGTAATATCTCCACATTGCAAGGTGCAATTCTGAAATTTTTTGCTTTTTCCTGCTAATCCTAGCATGATAAGGAAGATTCAAAGAGAGTGAGATGCCAGCTCCTTTCATTCAGTCAGTAGCTTCAAACATTTCTGGTATATGAAAAACGTTTTTCAATGGCAAAAATCAATGAATATTGTAAATGCACAAACAGTAATATCTCCACATTGCAAGGTGCAATTCTGAAATTTTTTGCTTTTTCCTGCTAATCCTAGCATGATAAAGAAGATTCAAAGAGAGTGAGATGCCAGCTCCTTTCATTCAGTCAGTAGCTTCAAACATTTCTGGTATATGAAAAACATGTTTTTCAATGGCAAAAATCAATGAATATTGTAAATGCACAAACAGTAATATTTCCACATTGCAAGGTGCAATTCTGAAATTTTTTGCTTTTTCCTGCTAATCCTAGCATGATAAAGAAGATTCAAAGAGAGTGAGATGCCAGCTCCTTTCATTCAGTCAGTAGCTTCAAACATTTCTGGACGTTTTTCAATGGCAAAAATCAATGAATATTGTAAATGCACAAACAGTAATATCTCCACATTGCAAGGTGCAATTCTGAAATTTTTTGCTTTTTCCTTTTAATCCTAGCATGATAAAGAAGATTCAAAGAGAGTGAGATGCCAGCTCCTTTCATTCAGTCAGTAGCTTCAAACATTTCTGGTATATGAATAACATGGTTTTTCAATGGCAAAAATCAATGAATATTGTAAATGCACAAACAGTAATATCTCCACATTGCAAGGTGCAATTCTGAAATTTTTTGCTTTTTCCTGCTAATCCTAGCATGATAAAGAAGATTCAAAGAGAGTGAGATGCCAGCTCCTTTCATTCAGTCAGTAGCTTCAAACATTTCTGGACGTTTTTCAATGGCAAAAATCAATGAATATTGTAAATGCACAAACAGTAATATCTCCACATTGCAAGGTGCAATTCTGAAATTTTTTGCTTTTTCCTGTTAATCCTAGCATGATAAAGAAGATTCAAAGAGAGTGAGATGCCAGCTCCTTTCATTCAGTCAGTAGCTTCAAACATTTCTGGACGTTTTTCAATGGCAAAAATCAATGAATATTGTAAATGCACAAACAGTAATATCTCCACATTGCAAGGTGCAATTCTGAAATTTTTTGCTTTTTCCTGTTAATCCTAGCATGATAAAGAAGATTCAAAGAGAGTGAGATGCCAGCTCCTTTCATTCAGTCAGTAGCTTCAAACATTTCTGGTATATGAATAACATGATGTTTTTCAATGGCAAAAATCAATGAATATTGTAAATGCACAAACAGTAATATCTCCACATTGCAAGGTGCAATTCTGAAATTTTTTGCTTTTTCCTGCTAATCCTAGCATGATAAAGAAGATTCAAAGAGAGTGAGATGCCAGCTCCTTTCATTCAGTCAGTAGCTTCAAACTTTTCTGGACGTTTTTCAATGGCAAAAATCAATGAATATTGTAAATGCACAAACAGTAATATCTCCACATTGCAAGGTGCAATTCTGAAATTTTTTGCTTTTTCCTGCTAATCCTAGCATGATAAAGAAGATTCAAAGAGAGTGAGATGCCAGCTCCTTTCATTCAGTCAGTAGCTTCAAACATTTCTGGTATATGAAAAACATGTTTTTCAATGGCAAAAATCAATGAATATTGTAAATGCACAAACAGTAATATCTCCACATTGCAAGGTGCAATTCTGAAATTTTTTGCTTTTTCCTGCTAATCCTAGCATGATAAAGAAGATTCAAAGAGAGTGAGATGCCAGCTCCTTTCATTCAGTCAGTAGCTTCAAACATTTCTGGACGTTTTTCAATGGCAAAAATCAATGAATATTGTAAATGCACAAACAGTAATATCTCCACATTGCAAGGTGCAATTCTGAAATTTTTTGCTTTTTCCTGCTAATCCTAGCATGATAAGGAAGATTCAAAGAGAGTGAGATGCCAGCTCCTTTCATTCAGTCAGTAGCTTCAAACATTTCTGGTATATGAAAAACGTTTTTCAATGGCAAAAATCAATGAATATTGTAAATGCACAAACAGTAATATCTCCACATTGCAAGGTGCAATTCTGAAATTTTTTGCTTTTTCCTGCTAATCCTAGCATGATAAAGAAGATTCAAAGAGAGTGAGATGCCAGCTCCTTTCATTCAGTCAGTAGCTTCAAACATTTCTGGACGTTTTTCAATGGCAAAAATCAATGAATATTGTAAATGCACAAACAGTAATATCTCCACATTGCAAGGTGCAATTCTGAAATTTTTTGCTTTTTCCTGTTAATCCTAGCATGATAAAGAAGATTCAAAGAGAGT
Source organism: Phyllobates terribilis (assembly GCF_046119375.1). Classification (NCBI taxonomy): domain Eukaryota; kingdom Metazoa; phylum Chordata; class Amphibia; order Anura; family Dendrobatidae; genus Phyllobates; species Phyllobates terribilis. The sequence continues at coordinate 27,085 of NW_027366064.1, forward strand.
GAGATGCCAGCTCCTTTCATTCAGTCAGTAGCTTCAAACATTTCTGGACGTTTTTCAATGGCAAAAATCAATGAATATTGTAAATGCACAAACAGTAATATCTCCACATTGCAAGGTGCAATTCTGAAATTTTTTGCTTTTTCCTGTTAATCCTAGCATGATAAAGAAGATTCAAAGAGAGTGAGATGCCAGCTCCTTTCATTCAGTCAGTAGCTTCAAACATTTCTGGTATATGAATAACATGATGTTTTTCAATGGCAAAAATCAATGAATATTGTAAATGCACAAACAGTAATATCTCCACATTGCAAGGTGCAATTCTGAAATTTTTTGCTTTTTCCTGCTAATCCTAGCATGATAAAGAAGATTCAAAGAGAGTGAGATGCCAGCTCCTTTCATTCAGTCAGTAGCTTCAAACTTTTCTGGACGTTTTTCAATGGCAAAAATCAATGAATATTGTAAATGCACAAACAGTAATATCTCCACATTGCAAGGTGCAATTCTGAAATTTTTTGCTTTTTCCTGCTAATCCTAGCATGATAAAGAAGATTCAAAGAGAGTGAGATGCCAGCTCCTTTCATTCAGTCAGTAGCTTCAAACATTTCTGGTATATGAAAAACATGTTTTTCAATGGCAAAAATCAATGAATATTGTAAATGCACAAACAGTAATATCTCCACATTGCAAGGTGCAATTCTGAAATTTTTTGCTTTTTCCTGCTAATCCTAGCATGATAAAGAAGATTCAAAGAGAGTGAGATGCCAGCTCCTTTCATTCAGTCAATAGCTTCAAACATTTCTGGTATATGAAAAACATGTTTTTCAATGGCAAAAATCAATGAATATTGTAAATGCACAAACAGTAATATCTCCACATTGCAAGGTGCAATTCTGAAATTTTTTGCTTTTTCCTGCTAATCCTAGCATGATAAAGAAGATTCAAAGAGAGTGAGATGCCAGCTCCTTTCATTCAGTCAGTAGCTTCAAACATTTCTGGACGTTTTTCAATGGCAAAAATCAATGAATATTGTAAATGCACAAACAGTAATATCTCCACATTGCAAGGTGCAATTCTGAAATTTTTTGCTTTTTCCTGTTAATCCTAGCATGATAAAGAAGATTCAAAGAGAGTGAGATGCCAGCTCCTTTCATTCAGTCAGTAGCTTCAAACATTTCTGGTATATGAATAACATGATGTTTTTCAATGGCAAAAATCAATGAATATTGTAAATGCACAAACAGTAATATCTCCACATTGCAAGGTGCAATTCTGAAATTTTTTGCTTTTTCCTGCTAATCCTAGCATGATAAAGAAGATTCAAAGAGAGTGAGATGCCAGCTCCTTTCATTCAGTCAGTAGCTTCAAACATTTCTGGACGTTTTTCAATGGCAAAAATCAATGAATATTGTAAATGCACAAACAGTAATATCTCCACATTGCAAGGTGCAATTCTGAAATTTTTTGCTTTTTCCTGCTAATCCTAGCATGATAAAGAAGATTCAAAGAGAGTGAGATCCAGCTCCTTTCATTCAGTCAGTAGCTTCAAACATTTCTGGACGTTTTTCAATGGCAAATATCAATGAATATTGTAAATGCACAAACAGTAATATCTCCACATTGCAAGGTGCAATTCTGAAATTTTTTGCTTTTTCCTGTTAATCCTAGCATGATAAAGAAGATTCAAAGAGAGTGAGATGCCAGCTCCTTTCATTCAGTCAGTAGCTTCAAACATTTCTGGTATATGAAAAACATGTTTTTCAATGGCAAAAATCAATGAATATTGTAAATGCACAAACAGTAATATCTCCACATTGCAAGGTGCAATTCTGAAATTTTTTGCTTTTTCCTGCTAATCCTAGCATGATAAAGAAGATTCAAAGAGAGTGAGATGCCAGCTCCTATCATTCAGTCAGTAGCTTCAAACATTTCTGGACGTTTTTCAATGGCAAAAATCAATGAATATTGTAAATGCACAAACAGTAATATCTCCACATTGCAAGGTGCAATTCTGAAATGTTTTGCTTTTTCCTGCTAATCCTAGCAGGATAAAGAAGATTCAAAGAGAGTGAGATGCCAGCTCCTTTCATTCAGTCAGTAGCTTCAAACATTTCTGGTATATGAAAAACATGTTTTTCAATGGCAAAAATCAATGAATATTGAAAATGCACAAACAGTAATATCTCCACATTGCAAGGTGCAATTCTGAAATTTTTTGCTTTTTCCTGCTAATCCTAGCATGATAAAGAAGATTCAAAGAGAGTGAGATGCCAGCTCCTTTCATTCAGTCAGTAGCTTCAAACATTTCTGGACGTTTTTCAATGGCAAAAATCAATGAATATTGTAAATGCACAAACAGTAATATCTCCACATTGCAAGGTGCAATTCTGAAATTTTTTGCTTTTTCCTGCTAATCCTAGCATGATAAAGAAGATTCAAAGAGAGTGAGATGCCAGCTCCTTTCATTCAGTCAGTAGCTTCAAACATTTCTGGTATATGAAAAACGTTTTTCAATGGCAAAAATCAATGAATATTGTAAATGCACAAACAGTAATATCTCCACATTGCAAGGTGCAATTCTGAAATTTTTTGCTTTTTCCTGCTAATCCTAGCATGATAAAGAAGATTCAAAGAGAGTGAGATGCCAGCTCCTTTCATTCAGTCAGTAGCTTCAAACATTTCTGGTATATAAAAACATGTTTTTCAATGGCAAAAATCAATGAATATTGTAAATGCACAAACAGTAATATTTCCACATTGCAAGGTGCAATTCTGAAATTTTTTGCTTTTTCCTGCTAATCCTAGCATGATAAAGAAGATTCAAAGAGAGTGAGATGCCAGCTCCTTTCATTCAGTCAGTAGCTTCAAACATTTCTGGACGTTTTTCAATGGCAAAAATCAATGAATATTGTAAATGCACAAACAGTAATATCTCCACATTGCAAGGTGCAATTCTGAAATTTTTTGCTTTTTCCTGCTAATCCTAGCAGGATAAAGAAGATTCAAGGAGAGTGAGATGCCAGCTCCTTTCATTCAGTCAGTAGCTTCAAACATTTCTGGTATATGAAAAACATGTTTTTCAATGGCAAAAATCAATGAATATTGAAAATGCACAAACAGTAATATCTCCACATTGCAAGGTGCAATTCTGAATTTTTTTGCTTTTTCCTGCTAATCCTAGCATGATAAAGAAGATTCAAAGAGAGTGAGATGCCAGCTCCTTTCATTCAGTCAGTAGCTTCAAACATTTCTGGACGTTTTTCAATGGCAAAAATCAATGAATATTGTAAATGCACAAACAGTAATATCTCCACATTGCAAGGTGCAATTCTGAAATTTTTTGCTTTTTCCTGCTAATCCTAGCATGATAAAGAAGATTCAAAGAGAGTGAGATGCCAGCTCCTTTCATTCAGTCAGTAGCTTCAAACATTTCTGGTATATGAAAAACGTTTTTCAATGGCAAAAATCAATGAATATTGTAAATGCACAAACAGTAATATCTCCACATTGCAAGGTGCAATTCTGAAATTTTTTGCTTTTTCCTGCTAATCCTAGCATGATAAAGAAGATTCAAAGAGAGTGAGATGCCAGCTCCTTTCATTCAGTCAGTAGCTTCAAACATTTCTGGTATATGAAAAACATGTTTTTCAATGGCAAAAATCAATGAATATTGTAAATGCACAAACAGTAATATTTCCACATTGCAAGGTGCAATTCTGAAATTTTTTGCTTTTTCCTGCTAATCCTAGCATGATAAAGAAGATTCAAAGAGAGTGAGATGCCAGCTCCTTTCATTCAGTCAGTAGCTTCAAACATTTCTGGACGTTTTTCAATGGCAAAAATCAATGAATATTGTAAATGCACAAACAGTAATATCTCCACATTGCAAGGTGCAATTCTGAAATTTTTTGCTTTTTCCTGTTAATCCTAGCATGATAAAGAAGATTCAAAGAGAGTGAGATGCCAGCTCCTTTCATTCAGTCAGTAGCTTCAAACATTTCTGGTATATGAATAACATGGTTTTTCAATGGCAAAAATCAATGAATATTGTAAATGCACAAACAGTAATATCTCCACATTGCAAGGTGCAATTCTGAAATTTTTTGCTTTTTCCTGCTAATCCTAGCATGATAAAGAAGATTCAAAGAGAGTGAGATGCCAGCTCCTTTCATTCAGTCAGTAGCTTCAAACATTTCTGGACGTTTTTCAATGGCAAAAATCAATGAATATTGTAAATGCACAAACAGTAATATCTCCACATTGCAAGGTGCAATTCTGAAATTTTTTGCTTTTTCCTGTTAATCCTAGCATGATAAAGAAGATTCAAAGAGAGTGAGATGCCAGCTCCTTTCATTCAGTCAGTAGCTTCAAACATTTCTGGACGTTTTTCAATGGCAAAAATCAATGAATATTGTAAATGCACAAACAGTAATATCTCCACATTGCAAGGTGCAATTCTGAAATTTTTTGCTTTTTCCTGCTAATCCTAGCAGGATAAAGAAGATTCAAGGAGAGTGAGATGCCAGCTCCTTTCATTCAGTCAGTAGCTTCAAACATTTCTGGTATATGAAAAACATGTTTTTCAATGGCAAAAATCAATGAATATTGAAAATGCACAAACAGTAATATCTCCACATTGCAAGGTGCAATTCTGAATTTTTTTGCTTTTTCCTGCTAATCCTAGCATGATAAAGAAGATTCAAAGAGAGTGAGATGCCAGCTCCTTTCATTCAGTCAGTAGCTTCAAACATTTCTGGACGTTTTTCAATGGCAAAAATCAATGAATATTGTAAATGCACAAACAGTAATATCTCCACATTGCAAGGTGCAATTCTGAAATTTTTTGCTTTTTCCTGCTAATCCTAGCATGATAAAGAAGATTCAAAGAGAGTGAGATGCCAGCTCCTTTCATTCAGTCAGTAGCTTCAAACATTTCTGGTATATGAAAAACGTTTTTCAATGGCAAAAATCAATGAATATTGTAAATGCACAAACAGTAATATCTCCACATTGCAAGGTGCAATTCTGAAATTTTTTGCTTTTTCCTGCTAATCCTAGCATGATAAAGAAGATTCAAAGAGAGTGAGATGCCAGCTCCTTTCATTCAGTCAGTAGCTTCAAACATTTCTGGTATATGAAAAACATGTTTTTCAATGGCAAAAATCAATGAATATTGTAAATGCACAAACAGTAATATTTCCACATTGCAAGGTGCAATTCTGAAATTTTTTGCTTTTTCCTGCTAATCCTAGCATGATAAAGAAGATTCAAAGAGAGTGAGATGCCAGCTCCTTTCATTCAGTCAGTAGCTTCAAACATTTCTGGACGTTTTTCAATGGCAAAAATCAATGAATATTGTAAATGCACAAACAGTAATATCTCCACATTGCAAGGTGCAATTCTGAAATTTTTTGCTTTTTCCTGTTAATCCTAGCATGATAAAGAAGATTCAAAGAGAGTGAGATGCCAGCTCCTTTCATTCAGTCAGTAGCTTCAAACATTTCTGGTATATGAATAACATGGTTTTTCAATGGCAAAAATCAATGAATATTGTAAATGCACAAACAGTAATATCTCCACATTGCAAGGTGCAATTCTGAAATTTTTTGCTTTTTCCTGCTAATCCTAGCATGATAAAGAAGATTCAAAGAGAGTGAGATGCCAGCTCCTTTCATTCAGTCAGTAGCTTCAAACATTTCTGGACGTTTTTCAATGGCAAAAATCAATGAATATTGTAAATGCACAAACAGTAATATCTCCACATTGCAAGGTGCAATTCTGAAATTTTTTGCTTTTTCCTGTTAATCCTAGCATGATAAAGAAGATTCAAAGAGAGTGAGATGCCAGCTCCTTTCATTCAGTCAGTAGCTTCAAACATTTCTGGACGTTTTTCAATGGCAAAAATCAATGAATATTGTAAATGCACAAACAGTAATATCTCCACATTGCAAGGTGCAATTCTGAAATTTTTTGCTTTTTCCTGTTAATCCTAGCATGATAAAGAAGATTCAAAGAGAGTGAGATGCCAGCTCCTTTCATTCAGTCAGTAGCTTCAAACATTTCTGGTATATGAATAACGTGATGTTTTTCAATGGCAAAAATCAATGAATATTGTAAATGCACAAACAGTAATATCTCCACATTGCAAGGTGCAATTCTGAAATTTTTTGCTTTTTCCTGCTAATCCTAGCATGATAAAGAAGATTCAAAGAGAGTGAGATGCCAGCTCCTTTCATTCAGTCAGTAGCTTCAAACTTTTCTGGACGTTTTTCAATGGCAAAAATCAATGAATATTGTAAATGCACAAACAGTAATATCTCCACATTGCAAGGTGCAATTCTGAAATTTTTTGCTTTTTCCTGCTAATCCTAGCATGATAAAGAAGATTCAAAGAGAGATGCCAGCTCCTTTCATTCAGTCAGTAGCTTCAAACATTTCTGGACGTTTTTCAATGGCAAAAATCAATGAATATTGTAAATGCACAAACAGTAATATCTCCACATTGCAAGGTGCAATTCTGAAATTTTTTGCTTTTTCCTGCTAATCCTAGCATGATAAAAAGATTCAAAGAGAGTGAGATGCCAGCTCCTTTCATTCAGTCAGTAGCTTCAAACATTTCTGGTATATGAAAAACATGTTTTTCAATGGCAAAAATCAATGAATATTGTAAATGCACAAACAGTAATATCTCCACATTGCAAGGTGCAATTCTGAAATTTTTTGCTTTTTCCTGCTAATCCTAGCATGATAAAGAAGATTCAAAGAGAGTGAGATGCCAGCTCCTTTCATTCAGTCAGTAGCTTCAAACATTTCTGGTATATGAAAAACATGTTTTTCAATGGCAAAAATCAATGAATATTGTAAATGCACAAACAGTAATATCTCCACATTGCAAGGTGCAATTCTGAAATTTTTTGCTTTTTCCTGCTAATCCTAGCATGATAAAGAAGATTCAAAGAGAGTGAGATGCCAGCTCCTTTCATTCAGTCAGTAGCTTCAAACATTTCTGGACGTTTTTCAATGGCAAAAATCAATGAATATTGTAAATGCACAAACAGTAATATCTCCACATTGCAAGGTGCAATTCTGAAATTTTTTGCTTTTCCTGTTAATCCTAGCATGATAAAGAAGATTCAAAGAGAGTGAGATGCCAGCTCCTTTCATTCAGTCAGTAGCTTCAAACATTTCTGGTATATGAAAAACATGTTTTTCAATGGCAAAAATCAATGAATATTGTAAATGCACAAACAGTAATATCTCCACATTGCAAGGTGCAATTCTGAAATTTTTTGCTTTTTCCTGCTAATCCTAGCATGATAAAGAAGATTCAAAGAGAGTGAGATGCCAGCTCCTTTCATTCAGTCAGTAGCTTCAAACATTTCTGGTATATGAAAAACATGTTTTTCAATGGCAAAAATCAATGAATATTGTAAATGCACAAACAGTAATATCTCCACATTGCAAGGTGCAATTCTGAAATTTTTTGCTTTTTCCTGCTAATCCTAGCATGATAAAGAAGATTCAAAGAGAGTGAGATGCCAGCTCCTTTCATTCAGTCAGTAGCTTCAAACATTTCTGGTATATGAAAAACATGTTTTTCAATGGCAAAAATCAATGAATATTGTAAATGCACAAACAGTAATATCTCCACATTGCAAGGTGCAATTCTGAAATTTTTTGCTTTTTCCTGCTAATCCTAGCATGTTAAAGAAGATTCAAAGAGAGTGAGATGCCAGCTCCTTTCATTCAGTCAGTAGCTTCAAACATTTCTGGTATATGAAAAACATGTTTTTCAATGGCAAAAATCAATGAATATTGTAAATGCACAAACAGTAATATCTCCACATTGCAAGGTGCAATTCTGAAATTTTTTGCTTTTTCCTGCTAATCCTAGCATGATAAAGAAGATTCAAAGAGAGTGAGATGCCAGCTCCTTTCATTCAGTCAGTAGCTTCAAACATTTCTGGTATATGAAAAACATGTTTTTCAATGGCAAAAATCAATGAATATTGTAAATGCACAAACAGTAATATCTCCACATTGCAAGGTGCAATTCTGAAATTTTTTGCTTTTTCCTGCTAATCCTAGCATGATAAAGAAGATTCAAAGAGAGTGAGATGCCAGCTCCTTTCATTCAGTCAGTAGCTTCAAACATTTCTGGTATATGAAAAACATGTTTTTCAATGGCAAAAATCAATGAATATTGTAAATGCACAAACAGTAATATCTCCACATTGCAAGGTGCAATTCTGAAATTTTTTGCTTTTTCCTGCTAATCCTAGCATGATAAAGAAGATTCAAAGAGAGTGAGATGCCAGCTCCTTTCATTCAGTCAGTAGCTTCAAACATTTCTGGTATATGAAAAACTTGTTTTTCAATGGCAAAAATCAATGAATATTGTAAATGCACAAACAGTAATATCTCCACATTGCAAGGTGCAATTCTGAAATTTTTTGCTTTTTCCTGCTAATCCTAGCATGATAAAGATTCAAAGAGAGTGAGATGCCAGCTCCTTTCATTCAGTCAGTAGCTTCAAACATTTCTGGACGTTTTTCAATGGCAAAAATCAATGAATATTGTAAATGCACAAACAGTAATATCTCCACATTGCAAGGTGCAATTCTGAAATTTTTTGCTTTTTCCTGTTAATCCTAGCATGATAAAGAAGATTCAAAGAGAGTGAGATGCCAGCTCCTTTCATTCAGTCAGTAGCTTCAAACATTTCTGGTATATGAAAAACATGTTTTTCAATGGCAAAAATCAATGAATATTGTAAATGCACAAACAGTAATATCTCCACATTGCAAGGTGCAATTCTGAAATTTTTTGCTTTTTCCTGCTAATCCTAGCATGATAAAGAAGATTCAAAGAGAGTGAGATGCCAGCTCCTTTCATTCAGTCAGTAGCTTCAAACATTTCTGGTATATGAAAAACATGTTTTTCAATGGCAAAAATCAATGAATATTGTAAATGCACAAACAGTAATATCTCCACATTGCAAGGTGCAATTCTGAAATTTTTTGCTTTTTCCTGCTAATCCTAGCATGATAAAGAAGATTCAAAGAGAGTGAGATGCCAGCTCCTTTCATTCAGTCAGTAGCTTCAAACATTTCTGGTATATGAAAAACATGTTTTTCAATGGCAAAAATCAATGAATATTGTAAATGCACAAACAGTAATATCTCCACATTGCAAGGTGCAATTCTGAAATTTTTTTCTTTTTCCTGCTAATCCTAGCATTATAAAGAAGATTCAAAGAGAGTGAGATGCCAGCTCCTTTCATTCAGTCAGTAGCTTCAAACATTTCTGGACGTTTTTCAATGGCAAAAATCAATGAATATTGTAAATGCACAAACAGTAATATCTCCACATTGCAAGGTGCAATTCTGAAATTTTTTGCTTTTTCCTGTTAATCCTAGCATGATAAAGAAGATTCAAAGAGAGTGAGATGCCAGCTCCTTTCATTCAGTCAGTAGCTTCAAACATTTCTGGTATATGAATAACATGATGTTTTTCAATGGCAAAAATCAATGAATATTGTAAATGCACAAACAGTAATATCTCCACATTGCAAGGTGCAATTCTGAAATTTTTTGCTTTTTCCTGCTAATCCTAGCATGATAAAGAAGATTCAAAGAGAGTGAGATGCCAGCTCCTTTCATTCAGTCAGTAGCTTCAAACATTTCTGGACGTTTTTCAATGGCAAAAATCAATGAATATTGTAAATGCACAAACAGTAATATCTCCACATTGCAAGGTGCAATTCTGAAATTTTTTGCTTTTTCCTGCTAATCCTAGCATGATAAAGATTCAAAGAGAGTGAGATCCAGCTCCTTTCATTCAGTCAGTAGCTTCAAACATTTCTGGACGTTTTTCAATGGCAAAAATCAATGAATATTGTAAATGCACAAACAGTAATATCTCCACATTGCAAGGTGCAATTCTGAAATTTTTTGCTTTTTCCTGTTAATCCTAGCATGATAAAGAAGATTCAAAGAGAGTGAGATGCCAGCTCCTTTCATTCAGTCAGTAGCTTCAAACATTTCTGGTATATGAAAAACATGTTTTTCAATGGCAAAAATCAATGAATATTGTAAATGCACAAACAGTAATATCTCCACATTGCAAGGTGCAATTCTGAAATTTTTTGCTTTTTCCTGCTAATCCTAGCATGATAAAGAAGATTCAAAGAGAGTGAGATGCCAGCTCCTTTCATTCAGTCAGTAGCTTCAAACATTTCTGGACGTTTTTCAATGGCAAAAATCAATGAATATTGTAAATGCACAAACAGTAATATCTCCACATTGCAAGGTGCAATTCTGAAATTTTTTGCTTTTTCCTGCTAATCCTAGCATGATAAAGAAGATTCAAAGAGAGTGAGATGCCAGCTCCTTTCATTCAGTCAGTAGCTTCAAACATTTCTGGTATATGAAAAACGTTTTTCAATGGCAAAAATCAATGAATATTGTAAATGCACAAACAGTAATATCTCCACATTGCAAGGTGCAATTCTGAAATTTTTTGCTTTTTCCTGCTAATCCTAGCATGATAAAGAAGATTCAAAGAGAGTGAGATGCCAGCTCCTTTCATTCAGTCAGTAGCTTCAAACATTTCTGGTATATGAAAAACGTTTTTCAATGGCAAAAATCAATGAATATTGTAAATGCACAAACAGTAATATTTCCACATTGCAAGGTGCAATTCTGAAATTTTTTGCTTTTTCCTGCTAATCCTAGCATGATAAAGAAGATTCAAAGAGAGTGAGATGCCAGCTCCTTTCATTCAGTCAGTAGCTTCAAACATTTCTGGACGTTTTTCAATGGCAAAAATCAATGAATATTGTAAATGCACAAACAGTAATATCTCCACATTGCAAGGTGCAATTCTGAAATTTTTTGCTTTTTCCTGTTAATCCTAGCATGATAAAGAAGATTCAAAGAGAGTGAGATGCCAGCTCCTTTCATTCAGTCAGTAGCTTCAAACATTTCTGGTATATGAATAACATGATGTTTTTCAATGGCAAAAATCAATGAATATTGTAAATGCACAAACAGTAATATCTCCACATTGAAAGGTGCAATTCTGAAATTTTTTGCTTTTTCCTGCTAATCCTAGCATGATAAAGAAGATTCAAAGAGAGTGAGATGCCAGCTCCTTTCATTCAGTCAGTAGCTTCAAACATTTCTGGACGTTTTTCAATGGCAAAAATCAATGAATATTGTAAATGCACAAACAGTAATATCTCCACATTGCAAGGTGCAATTCTGAAATTTTTTGCTTTTTCCTGCTAATCCTAGCATGATAAAGAAGATTCAAAGAGAGTGAGATGCCAGCTCCTTTCATTCAGTCAGTAGCTTCAAACATTTCTGGACGTTTTTCAATGGCAAAAATCAATGAATATTGTAAATGCACAAACAGTAATATCTCCACATTGCAAGGTGCAATTCTGAAATTTTTTGCTTTTTCCTGCTAATCCTAGCAGGATAAAGAAGATTCAAAGAGAGTGAGATGCCAGCTCCTTTCATTCAGTCAGTAGCTTCAAACATTTCTGGTATATGAAAAACATGTTTTTCAATGGCAAAAATCAATGAATATTGTAAATGCACAAACAGTAATATCTCCACATTGCAAGGTGCAATTCTGAAATTTTTTGCTTTTTCCTGCTAATCCTAGCATGATAAAGAATATTCAAAGAGAGTGAGATGCCAGCTCCTTTCATTCAGTCAGTAGCTTTAAACATTTCTGGACGTTTTTCAATGGCAAAAATCAATGAATATTGTAAATGCACAAACAGTAATATCTCCACATTGCAAGGTGCAATTCTGAAATTTTTTGCTTTTTCCTGTTAATCCTAGCATGATAAAGAAGATTCAAAGAGAGTGAGATGCCAGCTCCTTTCATTCAGTCAGTAGCTTCAAACATTTCTGGTATATGAAAAACATGTTTTTCAATGGCAAAAATCAATGAATATTGTAAATGCACAAACAGTAATATCTCCACATTGCAAGGTGCAATTCTGAAATTTTTTGCTTTTTCCTGCTAATCCTAGCATGATAAAGAAGATTCAAAGAGAGTGAGATGCCAGCTCCTTTCATTCAGTCAGTAGCTTCAAACATTTCTGGTATATGAAAAACATGTTTTTCAATGGCAAAAATCAATGAATATTGTAAATGCACAAACAGTAATATTTCCACATTGCAAGGTGCAATTCTGAAATTTTTTGCTTTTTCCTGCTAATCCTAGCATGATAAAGAAGATTCAAAGAGAGTGAGATGCCAGCTCCTTTCATTCAGTCAGTAGCTTCAAACATTTCTGGACGTTTTTCAATGGCAAAAATCAATGAATATTGTAAATGCACAAACAGTAATATCTCCACATTGCAAGGTGCAATTCTGAAATTTTTTGCTTTTTCCTGTTAATCCTAGCATGATAAAGAAGATTCAAAGAGAGTGAGATGCCAGCTCCTTTCATTCAGTCAGTAGCTTCAAACATTTCTGGTATATGAAAAACATGTTTTTCAATGGCAAAAATCAATGAATATTGTAAATGCACAAACAGTAATATTTCCACATTGCAAGGTGCAATTCTGAAATTTTTTGCTTTTTCCTGCTAATCCTAGCATGATAAAGAAGATTCAAAGAGAGTGAGATGCCAGCTCCTTTCATTCAGTCAGTAGCTTCAAACATTTCTGGACGTTTTTCAATGGCAAAAATCAATGAATATTGTAAATGCACAAACAGTAATATCTCCACATTGCAAGGTGCAATTCTGAAATTTTTTGCTTTTTCCTGTTAATCCTAGCATGATAAAGAAGATTCAAAGAGAGTGAGATGCCAGCTCCTTTCATTCAGTCAGTAGCTTCAAACATTTCTGGTATATGAATAACATGATGTTTTTCAATGGCAAAAATCAATGAATATTGTAAATGCACAAACAGTAATATCTCCACATTGCAAGGTGCAATTCTGAAATTTTTTGCTTTTTCCTGCTAATCCTAGCATGATAAAGAAGATTCAAAGAGAGTGAGATGCCAGCTCCTTTCATTCAGTCAGTAGCTTCAAACATTTCTGGACGTTTTTCAATGGCAAAAATCAATGAATATTGTAAATGCACAAACAGTAATATCTCCACATTGCAAGGTGCAATTCTGAAATTTTTTGCTTTTTCCTGTTAATCCTAGCATGATAAAGAAGATTCAAAGAGAGTGAGATGCCAGCTCCTTTCATTCAGTCAGTAGCTTCAAACATTTCTGGTATATGAATAACATGATGTTTTTCAATGGCAAAAATCAATGAATATTGTAAATGCACAAACAGTAATATCTCCACATTGAAAGGTGCAATTCTGAAATTTTTTGCTTTTTCCTGCTAATCCTAGCATGATAAAGAAGATTCAAAGAGAGTGAGATGCCAGCTCCTTTCATTCAGTCAGTAGCTTCAAACATTTCTGGACGTTTTTCAATGGCAAAAATCAATGAATATTGTAAATGCACAAACAGTAATATCTCCACATTGCAAGGTGCAATTCTGAAATTTTTTGCTTTTTCCTGTTAATCCTAGCATGATAAAGAAGATTCAAAGAGAGTGAGATGCCAGCTCCTTTCATTCAGTCAGTAGCTTCAAACATTTCTGGTATATGAATAACATGATGTTTTTCAATGGCAAAAATCAATGAATATTGTAAATGCACAAACAGTAATATCTCCACATTGAAAGGTGCAATTCTGAAATTTTTTGCTTTTTCCTGCTAATCCTAGCATGATAAAGAAGATTCAAAGAGAGTGAGATGCCAGCTCCTTTCATTCAGTCAGTAGCTTCAAACATTTCTGGACGTTTTTCAATGGCAAAAATCAATGAATATTGTAAATGCACAAACAGTAATATCTCCACATTGCAAGGTGCAATTCTGAAATTTTTTGCTTTTTCCTGCTAATCCTAGCATGATAAAGAAGATTCAAAGAGAGTGAGATGCCAGCTCCTTTCATTCAGTCAGTAGCTTTAAACATTTCTGGACGTTTTTCAATGGCAAAAATCAATGAATATTGTAAATGCACAAACAGTAATATCTCCACATTGCAAGGTGCAATTCTGAAATTTTTTGCTTTTTCCTGTTAATCCTAGCATGATAAAGAAGATTCAAAGAGAGTGAGATGCCAGCTCCTTTCATTCAGTCAGTAGCTTCAAACATTTCTGGTATATGAAAAACATGTTTTTCAATAGCAAAAATCAATGAATATTGTAAATGCACAAACAGTAATATCTCCACATTGCAAGGTGCAATTCTGAAATTTTTTGCTTTTTCCTGCTAATCCTAGCATGATAAAGAAGATTCAAAGAGAGTGAGATGCCAGCTCCTTTCATTCAGTCAGTAGCTTCAAACATTTCTGGTATATGAAAAACATGTTTTTCAATGGCAAAAATCAATGAATATTGTAAATGCACAAACAGTAATATTTCCACATTGCAAGGTGCAATTCTGAAATTTTTTGCTTTTTCCTGCTAATCCTAGCATGATAAAGAAGATTCAAAGAGAGTGAGATGCCAGCTCCTTTCATTCAGTCAGTAGCTTCAAACATTTCTGGACGTTTTTCAATGGCAAAAATCAATGAATATTGTAAATGCACAAACAGTAATATCTCCACATTGCAAGGTGCAATTCTGAAATTTTTTGCTTTTTCCTGTTAATCCTAGCATGATAAAGAAGATTCAAAGAGAGTGAGATGCCAGCTCCTTTCATTCAGTCAGTAGCTTCAAACATTTCTGGTATATGAAAAACATGTTTTTCAATGGCAAAAATCAATGAATATTGTAAATGCACAAACAGTAATATTTCCACATTGCAAGGTGCAATTCTGAAATTTTTTGCTTTTTCCTGCTAATCCTAGCATGATAAAGAAGATTCAAAGAGAGTGAGATGCCAGCTCCTTTCATTCAGTCAGTAGCTTCAAACATTTCTGGACGTTTTTCAATGGCAAAAATCAATGAATATTGTAAATGCACAAACAGTAATATCTCCACATTGCAAGGTGCAATTCTGAAATTTTTTGCTTTTTCCTGTTAATCCTAGCATGATAAAGAAGATTCAAAGAGAGTGAGATGCCAGCTCCTTTCATTCAGTCAGTAGCTTCAAACATTTCTGGTATATGAATAACATGATGTTTTTCAATGGCAAAAATCAATGAATATTGTAAATGCACAAACAGTAATATCTCCACATTGAAAGGTGCAATTCTGAAATTTTTTGCTTTTTCCTGCTAATCCTAGCATGATAAAGAAGATTCAAAGAGAGTGAGATGCCAGCTCCTTTCATTCAGTCAGTAGCTTCAAACATTTCTGGACGTTTTTCAATGGCAAAAATCAATGAATATTGTAAATGCACAAACAGTAATATCTCCACATTGCAAGGTGCAATTCTGAAATTTTTTGCTTTTTCCTGCTAATCCTAGCATGATAAAGAAGATTCAAAGAGAGTGAGATGCCAGCTCCTTTCATTCAGTCAGTAGCTTCAAACATTTCTGGACGTTTTTCAATGGCAAAAATCAATGAATATTGTAAATGCACAAACAGTAATATCTCCACATTGCAAGGTGCAATTCTGAAATTTTTTGCTTTTTCCTGCTAATCCTAGCAGGATAAAGAAGATTCAAAGAGAGTGAGATGCCAGCTCCTTTCATTCAGTCAGTAGCTTCAAACATTTCTGGTATATGAAAAACATGTTTTTCAATGGCAAAAATCAATGAATATTGTAAATGCACAAACAGTAATATCTCCACATTGCAAGGTGCAATTCTGAAATTTTTTGCTTTTTCCTGCTAATCCTAGCATGATAAAGAAGATTCAAAGAGAGTGAGATGCCAGCTCCTTTCATTCAGTCAGTAGCTTTAAACATTTCTGGACGTTTTTCAATGGCAAAAATCAATGAATATTGTAAATGCACAAACAGTAATATCTCCACATTGCAAGGTGCAATTCTGAAATTTTTTGCTTTTTCCTGTTAATCCTAGCATGATAAAGAAGATTCAAAGAGAGTGAGATGCCAGCTCCTTTCATTCAGTCAGTAGCTTCAAACATTTCTGGTATATGAAAAACATGTTTTTCAATGGCAAAAATCAATGAATATTGTAAATGCACAAACAGTAATATCTCCACATTGCAAGGTGCAATTCTGAAATTTTTTGCTTTTTCCTGCTAATCCTAGCATGATAAAGAAGATTCAAAGAGAGTGAGATGCCAGCTCCTTTCATTCAGTCAGTAGCTTCAAACATTTCTGGTATATGAAAAACATGTTTTTCAATGGCAAAAATCAATGAATATTGTAAATGCACAAACAGTAATATTTCCACATTGCAAGGTGCAATTCTGAAATTTTTTGCTTTTTCCTGCTAATCCTAGCATGATAAAGAAGATTCAAAGAGAGTGAGATGCCAGCTCCTTTCATTCAGTCAGTAGCTTCAAACATTTCTGGACGTTTTTCAATGGCAAAAATCAATGAATATTGTAAATGCACAAACAGTAATATCTCCACATTGCAAGGTGCAATTCTGAAATTTTTTGCTTTTTCCTGCTAATCCTAGCATGATAAAGAAGATTCAAAGAGAGTGAGATGCCAGCTCCTTTCATTCAGTCAGTAGCTTCAAACATTTCTGGACGTTTTTCAATGGCAAAAATCAATGAATATTGTAAATGCACAAACAGTAATATCTCCACATTGCAAGGTGCAATTCTGAAATTTTTTGCTTTTTCCTGCTAATCCTAGCAGGATAAAGAAGATTCAAAGAGAGTGAGATGCCAGCTCCTTTCATTCAGTCAGTAGCTTCAAACATTTCTGGTATATGAAAAACATGTTTTTCAATGGCAAAAATCAATGAATATTGTAAATGCACAAACAGTAATATCTCCACATTGCAAGGTGCAATTCTGAAATTTTTTGCTTTTTCCTGCTAATCCTAGCATGATAAAGAAGATTCAAAGAGAGTGAGATGCCAGCTCCTTTCATTCAGTCAGTAGCTTTAAACATTTCTGGACGTTTTTCAATGGCAAAAATCAATGAATATTGTAAATGCACAAACAGTAATATCTCCACATTGCAAGGTGCAATTCTGAAATTTTTTGCTTTTTCCTGTTAATCCTAGCATGATAAAGAAGATTCAAAGAGAGTGAGATGCCAGCTCCTTTCATTCAGTCAGTAGCTTCAAACATTTCTGGTATATGAAAAACATGTTTTTCAATGGCAAAAATCAATGAATATTGTAAATGCACAAACAGTAATATCTCCACATTGCAAGGTGCAATTCTGAAATTTTTTGCTTTTTCCTGCTAATCCTAGCATGATAAAGAAGATTCAAAGAGAGTGAGATGCCAGCTCCTTTCATTCAGTCAGTAGCTTCAAACATTTCTGGTATATGAAAAACATGTTTTTCAATGGCAAAAATCAATGAATATTGTAAATGCACAAACAGTAATATTTCCACATTGCAAGGTGCAATTCTGAAATTTTTTGCTTTTTCCTGCTAATCCTAGCATGATAAAGAAGATTCAAAGAGAGTGAGATGCCAGCTCCTTTCATTCAGTCAGTAGCTTCAAACATTTCTGGACGTTTTTCAATGGCAAAAATCAATGAATATTGTAAATGCACAAACAGTAATATCTCCACATTGCAAGGTGCAATTCTGAAATTTTTTGCTTTTTCCTGTTAATCCTAGCATGATAAAGAAGATTCAAAGAGAGTGAGATGCCAGCTCCTTTCATTCAGTCAGTAGCTTCAAACATTTCTGGTATATGAATAACATGATGTTTTTCAATGGCAAAAATCAATGAATATTGTAAATGCACAAACAGTAATATCTCCACATTGCAAGGTGCAATTCTGAAATTTTTTGCTTTTTCCTGCTAATCCTAGCATGATAAAGAAGATTCAAAGAGAGTGAGATGCCAGCTCCTTTCATTCAGTCAGTAGCTTCAAACATTTCTGGACGTTTTTCAATGGCAAAAATCAATGAATATTGTAAATGCACAAACAGTAATATCTCCACATTGCAAGGTGCAATTCTGAAATTTTTTGCTTTTTCCTGCTAATCCTAGCAGGATAAAGAAGATTCAAAGAGAGTGAGATGCCAGCTCCTTTCATTCAGTCAGTAGCTTCAAACATTTCTGGTATATGAAAAACATGTTTTTCAATGGCAAAAATCAATGAATATTGTAAATGCACAAACAGTAATATCTCCACATTGCAAGGTGCAATTCTGAAATTTTTTGCTTTTTCCTGCTAATCCTAGCATGATAAAGAAGATTCAAAGAGAGTGAGATGCCAGCTCCTTTCATTCAGTCAGTAGCTTTAAACATTTCTGGACGTTTTTCAATGGCAAAAATCAATGAATATTGTAAATGCACAAACAGTAATATCTCCACATTGCAAGGTGCAATTCTGAAATTTTTTGCTTTTTCCTGCTAATCCTAGCATGATAAAGAAGATTCAAAGAGAGTGAGATGCCAGCTCCTTTCATTCAGTCAGTAGCTTCAAACATTTCTGGCATATGAAAAACATGTTTTTCAATGGCAAAAATCAATGAATATTGTAAATGCACAAACAGTAATATCTCCACATTGCAAGGTGCAATTCTGAAATTTTTTGCTTTTTCCTGCTAATCCTAGCATGATAAAGAAGATTCAAAGAGAGTGAGATGCCAGCTCCTTTCATTCAGTCAGTAGCTTCAAACATTTCTGGTATATGAAAAACATGTTTTTCAATGGCAAAAATCAATGAATATTGTAAATGCACAAACAGTAATATCTCCACATTGCAAGGTGCAATTCTGAAATTTTTTGCTTTTTCCTGCTAATCCTAGCATGATAAAGAAGATTCAGAGTGAGATGCCAGCTCCTTTCATTCAGTCAGTAGCTTCAAACATTTCTGGTATATGAAAAACATGTTTTTCAATGGCAAAAATCAATGAATATTGTAAATGCACAAACAGTAATATCTCCACATTGCAAGGTGCAATTCTGAAATTTTTTGCTTTTTCCTGTTAATCCTAGCATGATAAAGAAGATTCAAAGAGAGTGAGATGCCAGCTCCTTTCATTCAGTCAGTAGCTTCAAACATTTCTGGTATATGAAAAACATGTTTTTCAATGGCAAAAATCAATGAATATTGTAAATGCACAAACAGTAATATCTCCACATTGCAAGGTGCAATTCTGAAATTTTTTGCTTTTTCCTGCTAATCCTAGCATGATAAAGAAGATTCAAAGAGAGTGAGATGCCAGCTCCTTTCATTCAGTCAGTAGCTTCAAACATTTCTGGTATATGAAAAACATGTTTTTCAATGGCAAAAATCAATGAATATTGTAAATGCACAAACAGTAATATTTCCACATTGCAAGGTGCAATTCTGAAATTTTTTGCTTTTTCCTGCTAATCCTAGCATGATAAAGAAGATTCAAAGAGAGTGAGATGCCAGCTCCTTTCATTCAGTCAGTAGCTTCAAACATTTCTGGACGTTTTTCAATGGCAAAAATCAATGAATATTGTAAATGCACAAACAGTAATATCTCCACATTGCAAGGTGCAATTCTGAAATTTTTTGCTTTTTCCTGTTAATCCTAGCATGATAAAGAAGATTCAAAGAGAGTGAGATGCCAGCTCCTTTCATTCAGTCAGTAGCTTCAAACATTTCTGGTATATGAATAACATGATGTTTTTCAATGGCAAAAATCAATGAATATTGTAAATGCACAAACAGTAATATCTCCACATTGCAAGGTGCAATTCTGAAATTTTTTGCTTTTTCCTGCTAATCCTAGCATGATAAAGAAGATTCAAAGAGAGTGAGATGCCAGCTCCTTTCATTCAGTCAGTAGCTTCAAACATTTCTGGACGTTTTTCAATGGCAAAAATCAATGAATATTGTAAATGCACAAACAGTAATATCTCCACATTGCAAGGTGCAATTCTGAAATTTTTTGCTTTTTCCTGCTAATCCTAGCATGATAAAGAAGATTCAAAGAGAGTGAGATGCCAGCTCCTTTCATTCAGTCAGTAGCTTCAAACATTTCTGGACGTTTTTCATTGGCAAAAATCAATGAATATTGTAAATGCACAAACAGTAATATCTCCACATTGCAAGGTGCAATTCTGAAATTTTTTGCTTTTTCCTGCTAATCCTAGCAGGATAAAGAAGATTCAAAGAGAGTGAGATGCCAGCTCCTTTCATTCAGTCAGTAGCTTCAAACATTTCTGGTATATGAAAAACATGTTTTTCAATGGCAAAAATCAATGAATATTGTAAATGCACAAACAGTAATATCTCCACATTGCAAGGTGCAATTCTGAAATTTTTTGCTTTTTCCTGCTAATCCTAGCATGATAAAGAAGATTCAAAGAGAGTGAGATGCCAGCTCCTTTCATTCAGTCAGTAGCTTTAAACATTTCTGGACGTTTTTCAATGGCAAAAATCAATGAATATTGTAAATGCACAAACAGTAATATCTCCACATTGCAAGGTGCAATTCTGAAATTTTTTGCTTTTTCCTGTTAATCCTAGCATGATAAAGAAGATTCAAAGAGAGTGAGATGCCAGCTCCTTTCATTCAGTCAGTAGCTTCAAACATTTCTGGTATATGAAAAACATGTTTTTCAATGGCAAAAATCAATGAATATTGTAAATGCACAAACAGTAATATCTCCACATTGCAAGGTGCAATTCTGAAATTTTTTGCTTTTTCCTGCTAATCCTAGCATGATAAAGAAGATTCAAAGAGAGTGAGATGCCAGCTCCTTTCATTCAGTCAGTAGCTTCAAACATTTCTGGTATATGAAAAACATGTTTTTCAATGGCAAAAATCAATGAATATTGTAAATGCACAAACAGTAATATCTCCACATTGCAAGGTGCAATTCTGAAATTTTTTGCTTTTTCCTGCTAATCCTAGCATGATAAAGAAGATTCAGAGTGAGATGCCAGCTCCTTTCATTCAGTCAGTAGCTTCAAACATTTCTGGTATATGAAAAACATGTTTTTCAATGGCAAAAATCAATGAATATTGTAAATGCACAAACAGTAATATCTCCACATTGCAAGGTGCAATTCTGAAATTTTTTGCTTTTTCCTGTTAATCCTAGCATGATAAAGAAGATTCAAAGAGAGTGAGATGCCAGCTCCTTTCATTCAGTCAGTAGCTTCAAACATTTCTGGTATATGAAAAACATGTTTTTCAATGGCAAAAATCAATGAATATTGTAAATGCACAAACAGTAATATCTCCACATTGCAAGGTGCAATTCTGAAATTTTTTGCTTTTTCCTGCTAATCCTAGCATGATAAAGAAGATTCAAAGAGAGTGAGATGCCAGCTCCTTTCATTCAGTCAGTAGCTTCAAACATTTCTGGACGTTTTTCAATGGCAAAAATCAATGAATATTGTAAATGCACAAACAGTAATATCTCCACATTGCAAGGTGCAATTCTGAAATTTTTTGCTTTTTCCTGTTAATCCTAGCATGATAAAGAAGATTCAAAGAGAGTGAGATGCCAGCTCCTTTCATTCAGTCAGTAGCTTCAAACATTTCTGGTATATGAATAACATGATGTTTTTCAATGGCAAAAATCAATGAATATTGTAAATGCACAAACAGTAATATCTCCACATTGCAAGGTGCAATTCTGAAATTTTTTGCTTTTTCCTGCTAATCCTAGCATGATAAAGAAGATTCAAAGAGAGTGAGATGCCAGCTTCTTTCATTCAGTCAGTAGCTTCAAACATTTCTGGACGTTTTTCAATGGCAAAAATCAATGAATATTGTAAATGCACAAACAGTAATATCTCCACATTGCAAGGTGCAATTCTGAAATTTTTTGCTTTTTCCTGCTAATCCTAGCATGATAAAGAAGATTCAAAGAGAGTGAGATGCCAGCTCCTTTCATTCAGTCAGTAGCTTCAAACATTTCTGGACGTTTTTCATTGGCAAAAATCAATGAATATTGTAAATGCACAAACAGTAATATCTCCACATTGCAAGGTGCAATTCTGAAATTTTTTGCTTTTTCCTGCTAATCCTAGCAGGATAAAGAAGATTCAAAGAGAGTGAGATGCCAGCTCCTTTCATTCAGTCAGTAGCTTCAAACATTTCTGGTATATGAAAAACATGTTTTTCAATGGCAAAAATCAATGAATATTGTAAATGCACAAACAGTAATATCTCCACATTGCAAGGTGCAATTCTGAAATTTTTTGCTTTTTCCTGCTAATCCTAGCATGATAAAGAAGATTCAAAGAGAGTGAGATGCCAGCTCCTTTCATTCAGTCAGTAGCTTTAAACATTTCTGGACGTTTTTCAATGGCAAAAATCAATGAATATTGTAAATGCACAAACAGTAATATCTCCACATTGCAAGGTGCAATTCTGAAATTTTTTGCTTTTTCCTGTTAATCCTAGCATGATAAAGAAGATTCAAAGAGAGTGAGATGCCAGCTCCTTTCATTCAGTCAGTAGCTTCAAACATTTCTGGTATATGAAAAACATGTTTTTCAATGGCAAAAATCAATGAATATTGTAAATGCACAAACAGTAATATCTCCACATTGCAAGGTGCAATTCTGAAATTTTTTGCTTTTTCCTGCTAATCCTAGCATGATAAAGAAGATTCAAAGAGAGTGAGATGCCAGCTCCTTTCATTCAGTCAGTAGCTTCAAACATTTCTGGTATATGAAAAACATGTTTTTCAATGGCAAAAATCAATGAATATTGTAAATGCACAAACAGTAATATCTCCACATTGCAAGGTGCAATTCTGAAATTTTTTGCTTTTTCCTGCTAATCCTAGCATGATAAAGAAGATTCAGAGTGAGATGCCAGCTCCTTTCATTCAGTCAGTAGCTTCAAACATTTCTGGTATATGAAAAACATGTTTTTCAATGGCAAAAATCAATGAATATTGTAAATGCACAAACAGTAATATCTCCACATTGCAAGGTGCAATTCTGAAATTTTTTGCTTTTTCCTGTTAATCCTAGCATGATAAAGAAGATTCAAAGAGAGTGAGATGCCAGCTCCTTTCATTCAGTCAGTAGCTTCAAACATTTCTGGTATATGAAAAACATGTTTTTCAATGGCAAAAATCAATGAATATTGTAAATGCACAAACAGTAATATCTCCACATTGCAAGGTGCAATTCTGAAATTTTTTGCTTTTTCCTGTTAATCCTAGCATGATAAAGAAGATTCAAAGAGAGTGAGATGCCAGCTCCTTTCATTCAGTCAGTAGCTTCAAACATTTCTGGTATATGAATAACATGATGTTTTTCAATGGCAAAAATCAATGAATATTGTAAATGCACAAACAGTAATATCTCCACATTGAAAGGTGCAATTCTGAAATTTTTTGCTTTTTCCTGCTAATCCTAGCATGATAAAGAAGATTCAAAGAGAGTGAGATGCCAGCTCCTTTCATTCAGTCAGTAGCTTCAAACATTTCTGGACGTTTTTCAATGGCAAAAATCAATGAATATTGTAAATGCACAAACAGTAATATCTCCACATTGCAAGGTGCAATTCTGAAATTTTTTGCTTTTTCCTGCTAATCCTAGCATGATAAAGAAGATTCAAAGAGAGTGAGATGCCAGCTCCTTTCATTCAGTCAGTAGCTTCAAACATTTCTGGACGTTTTTCAATGGCAAAAATCAATGAATATTGTAAATGCACAAACAGTAATATCTCCACATTGCAAGGTGCAATTCTGAAATTTTTTGCTTTTTCCTGCTAATCCTAGCAGGATAAAGAAGATTCAAAGAGAGTGAGATGCCAGCTCCTTTCATTCAGTCAGTAGCTTCAAACATTTCTGGTATATGAAAAACATGTTTTTCAATGGCAAAAATCAATGAATATTGTAAATGCACAAACAGTAATATCTCCACATTGCAAGGTGCAATTCTGAAATTTTTTGCTTTTTCCTGCTAATCCTAGCATGATAAAGAAGCTTCAAAGAGAGTGAGATGCCAGCTCCTTTCATTCAGTCAGTAGCTTTAAACATTTCTGGACGTTTTTCAATGGCAAAAATCAATGAATATTGTAAATGCACAAACAGTAATATCTCCACATTGCAAGGTGCAATTCTGAAATTTTTTGCTTTTTCCTGTTAATCCTAGCATGATAAAGAAGATTCAAAGAGAGTGAGATGCCAGCTCCTTTCATTCAGTCAGTAGCTTCAAACATTTCTGGTATATGAAAAACATGTTTTTCAATGGCAAAAATCAATGAATATTGTAAATGCACAAACAGTAATATCTCCACATTGCAAGGTGCAATTCTGAAATTTTTTGCTTTTTCCTGCTAATCCTAGCATGATAAAGAAGATTCAAAGAGAGTGAGATGCCAGCTCCTTTCATTCAGTCAGTAGCTTCAAACATTTCTGGTATATGAAAAACATGTTTTTCAATGGCAAAAATCAATGAATATTGTAAATGCACAAACAGTAATATTTCCACATTGCAAGGTGCAATTCTGAAATTTTTTGCTTTTTCCTGCTAATCCTAGCATGATAAAGAAGATTCAAAGAGAGTGAGATGCCAGCTCCTTTCATTCAGTCAGTAGCTTCAAACATTTCTGGACGTTTTTCAATGGCAAAAATCAATGAATATTGTAAATGCACAAACAGTAATATCTCCACATTGCAAGGTGCAATTCTGAAATTTTTTGCTTTTTCCTGTTAATCCTAGCATGATAAAGAAGATTCAAAGAGAGTGAGATGCCAGCTCCTTTCATTCAGTCAGTAGCTTCAAACATTTCTGGTATATGAAAAACATGTTTTTCAATGGCAAAAATCAATGAATATTGTAAATGCACAAACAGTAATATTTCCACATTGCAAGGTGCAATTCTGAAATTTTTTGCTTTTTCCTGCTAATCCTAGCATGATAAAGAAGATTCAAAGAGAGTGAGATGGGGGGCGTGGCTTAGGCACAGACCAGGATGGCAGCATAGGTCTGAGCTCCATGAGGGCTAAAACTACAAAGCGACGATAAATGCAACTTAAGAGGATTTATTCACTCAATTTTGGCATGGACAAACTTCTTAAAGCCTAAGGATCATCTGGATACTAAAAAGACTCTCCCTGACCCGTTATTCCAGGAGATATTTCATTTGGAAGCAGTGAGGTGCGTCCTTGATTTCATTCCAGTCGTGGCTATTGTGACATAGTCCTGCAGGCTTGCAGGTCTGTGTGTCTCTGCAAAGGGACCCCTCCTCTCCCTACCTCCGGACTTTAGAGCACAGCTTTCCGGGTGTTACTGAGCAGACTGTGTAGAATTTATATCTTGAAGCTGGTGGCACCAGAGCCCCGTGAATCGGCTGATTGCCATATGCAGGGATAACCTATACTGACCCGGCACCCAGAATAGCCCCACTGGGGAAAATCAGTCATTCACCTTATGCAGTCTGTGTTTAAAAGTAACAAGGACTGAGATCTGACGGACCCACGGGACCCAGCACCTCGAAAAGCTACATTGCTGCATCGGACTACCACCCTGCAAATTGTCCCTGCTTACAAGTCACCCAGCTGACAACTGCGACCGGTGACGGGACTCCTGCAGCGATTCCACCGCCCAGCGCTGTGTATAGAAGATTGTGGACCCCGGGGACTTTAAGTGAGGAGACCCCCAAAGAGGATTTGACAGGACCCCCGGGACCCTATACCCCTAAAGGATACACTTCTGCACCGGGTTGCCAGCTTATAAATTGCTCCTGCCTGCAGGTCACCCCGCTATCAGCTGCGACCGGTGACAGGACTCCGGAAGTGAAAACACCGGCCGGTGCAGTCTGTGGAGGATCGCGGACCCCAGGAACTCTCCGGATCTGCAGTCAAGTAACAAGACCGTGAGACCGGACCCCTGAGATGACTGGCAAGACCCCCGCTCCCGGAGGATTTACCCTCGGCTTCTAAGCTACAGGACCCTTCCTGCATCAAGACGCCGGCGGCAGCCCGAGGACCTGGCTCTGCTTTCAGCTGTGGCGGCTATTAAGAGGTCCCGACTGGTGCTGAGCAGCATACAGCATCTAACAAGGTCAGATAAGCCCTGAGGGCTCTTACTGTGACTCCGTGGGGTTGTTAATTGAGACCTGGTGGCAGCGGTGTCCCCTCTTCCATTGCGGAGCAGTTCTGTCCCTCTCTCCCTTCTGCTGACAGGCACTTCCTGTGTCTGCGACCGGGCTCCCTGCTCCTCTGTGCGGCTGTTCCCTGGGTTCAGAGGCTGTTCCGGTGGTGGTGGTGCCCCCTCCTCTACTCCGGAGCCGCTCTGCTCCTGCCTCTTCACAGACCGGCACCTCCGGTATATAGGGCTCTCACCCCGCAGCACCTGGGGCTGATTTATTGGCGGGGATATCTCCCTCCTGCTGCTGGGGGGGCCGTTTTGCTCCTCCCTGCCTTTAACTGACAGGTGCCACTGGTCCTCCCCCTCCGTTCCATTTACCCCCGCTGTGCCGCTCTGCTGACTGTGTCCCTCTGGTCTCCGGACCCTGCAGACCCCTGTGACTGCCTCCCCCTATTGTGGTAGCGCCGCCGCGCTCTGGTCTGCCCCTGGTCCTGCGCTGCAGCAGCACCGCTGTCCTTCAGTGTCCCGGCATCCAGAATCAGCTGATCAGTTTTAAATTCTCCCGCCCCCTGCTGCAGCGTGGTTCTGGCTCTGCACTGCTGTCCATGGTGCTGATTCTATATTAATCAGATTCTCCTGTCCCCTGCTGCAGCGTCGCTCTACACTGCTGTCCAAGGTGCTGATCTTGTATTAGTCAAATCTCCTGCCTTCTGCTACAGCCTCGATCAGCACTGCTGTCCATGGTGCTGATTTTATATCAGTACTGATACAGAGGTCTTTTAAACACCAAACGGTGTATTATCATCTTGACTGTGAGACTTGATCCTGAGGGGAGGGGGGGGATAGGAGGATCTGTTTTTGCCTGTATATATACATACTGTATCTACGCTACCGGATATATATATACCAGTTGGTGCTCATGGAACTCTACAGATCTGCAAGCCTCCATAATAATTAGCTTTCTGCTAAAAATATATGTGCCTTTTATTTTTATCTCCCAGGTCAATTTCATTATTTCTTTGATATTTTTGATTGTGACTTACATTTAAAGGGTTGCATTCTAGGGGGTATATAACTCTGCAGTTTTTAAGGGTATTGTTCGCCTTTTGTCGGATTGATATTTGTTTAACGCAAATTTCTTCTAGCCACTGTTCCCAGTCATTCTGCAACCCTAAAGTCTTTTGTCTACTTTTTAGGTCAAATATTTCTAGTGTCTTTTACTGTTTTTTTTTTTTTTTTTTTTATATACACCTATAGGTCTGATATTTCATAATGGCGACTAATAAAAAAAATACCCAAAAGTCTTTGGAAGCTCCCCATAAAACTAGTGCGGTAAGAGCGAAGTCCTCTCAACGCTTTTCATTTTCAAACCCATCTGAAGATGCTGTCAATACTATCAGTCCACTTAAGTCCAGATCACCTCATAGAAATCCGGAAGACAGACAGAGTTCTAAAGTAAGCTCTCCCACCAAAGAACCTTCTAAAAGTCTATTATCTCCAAAACCTCAGAGAATCCCTGATGCTAAACCTGCCCCTTCTATCGTAGTTAAAGAAAAAAAAGCGGAAGAGATGGATATTTCCATCTCATCAAAGAGAAGGGACCCAGGAGTTTGGAGCAACAAGTATTCTTCACTGGCTACGAGTTCGGAGGAGGAATCCTCGGACACGTCTCCTAATCCTAGTCCAGATAAGAGGCGTGCTAAAAAGGACTTTTCCCCTTCGTCCTCAGACCCTACGCCTAGTGTCCCGGTCAAAATGCCCATTTCACAAGAGTTGGGAAATACCGATCTTGGTTCATATCTGGACAATCTTTTAAAGACGATTGACAGAAATATGAAACTGGGCTTCGAGAAACAGGTAGACACCATGAAATCTACTTTGGAAGCTTTTGGTCTTAAACTGGAGGAAAATACTAAAAGACTTGAAACGGTGGAGGGAAGGGTAGAGTCTGTCTCTTCTGACAATCTAGAAATTAAATCTGAGCTTAAAAGACTCAGATTAAAAGTTGCAGATTTGGAGGATAGAAGTAGAAGAAATAACTTGAAGATTAGAGGCATATCTGAGGACGTTTCTCCCTCAGATATCTCGGCTTTTGTCAAAGACTTATTTCATAAGACAATCCCATCCCTTTCTGAGCAGGATCTTATCATTGATAGGGCCCATCGCTTATTTCGTCCGACCTCCATCTCCTCGGATCTTCCTAGAGATGTAATAGCTAGGTTACATTTTTTCTCGACCAAAGAGAAAATCTTGAACTATATTAGGGAAAAAAGGACTTTTCCAGAGCCTTTCTCGCACCTAAAAATCTTCTCAGATTTTTCCAAAGAAACCATGGATACGAGAAGGTCATACAAATTGACCACAGATAGACTGAGGGATATGAATATCCCGTATAGGTGGGGCTTTCCAGTAAAGTTGCTGATTTTCTTTAACGGGAAAACATTTACTCTTACAGATCCTGATGAAGGCCCTAAATTCTTTGATTTTATAAAAGATATTCCCTACAAAGTTACAAAGGCACCCCACCGCTGAAATGAGAAATACCACTTCCTCGGGAGCCCTCTTTAAAAATTAAACTCACTCTATCACCTCACCTAACATGCTATAGTAAATTTATCATTCTTCTTTACATTTAGCCTTCATGGTTTGTCCACATTATTTTTCCCCCCAATCTGAGGGAGAACCTTTACGGCGAAGGTTCCCTCAGGAGATTTTTTGATTCGTTTTTTCTTTTTTCTTTGAATACTTGGTTATTGTTATTACTATCTTTGAATTAATATTAGAGATATTGTATTCCAGCTTTGATTGTCGGTTGATTCTTATTTTTTGGGAATTTGTTGGACCAACTGACCCCTCTCCTTTTGGCTTACTTTGATTACTAATTTACCTATGCCTATCAAGATCATCACCTATAATGTAAGAGGCCTAAACAGTCCCAATAAGAGATTCTCCCTTTGGAAGGAATTGGTACATCTTGGTGCTGATGTTGCGTGTCTTCAGGAGACAAGGTTTGCCGAGGGGAAACACCCTACTTTCACCCATAAACGCTACCCTCATATATTTGAATCCACTAGCGACCGGAAAAAAGCTGGTGTAGCTACAGTGATCAGAGATTCTGTCCCATTTGAGTTTTTAGATCAGCATAAAGATGTCAATGGAAGGTTCCATATATTGCTCTGTAAACTGAATAATCATGAGTGCACTGTTGTTAACTTATACGCCCCAAATAAAAAGCAAATACCCTTTTTGAACAAGGTTTTTAGAAAGGTTGAAGAGGTTAGGAGAGGCGAATTGATTTTTTTAGGAGACTTCAACATGGTCCCGGACGGGCATATGGACTCTTCCTCCCCCAGCCGTCACCTATACCCAACGCTAAATAATTGGCTTTATAAAAATTAACTATTTGATACATTTAGATGTCTGCAAACTACCTCCAAAGAATTCTCCCACTTTTCGGATGCGCACCAAACGGCCTCTAGAATTGACTTAATAATAACTGATGTCTTTTCTTTACCCAAATTCTCTAACGTATCTATAGGCCTTAGGTCTCTATCAGATCATGCCCCTACGTCATGTGAAATTCATATTGGTCCTCTTATTAAAAATGGATTTCTTTGGAAATGTAGATCTTCACTTATTCATAACCCCAAGAACAAAAAAATTATTGAAAAAGCTATTTCTGATTATTTTAGGGAGAACGATACCCCAGATTTATCTAATCCCTTCTCCAGTTGGTGCGCTCACAAGGCCGTCCTACGTGGTGTACTAATGCAGATATCCTCATCTGAAAAAAAAGAAAAAAGATCAAAAATTAATTCTCTTCAAAAACTGATTAGGGAAAAAGAATTAGAGCAAATTAATCTTCCTTCCCCTTCCCCAATAATTCAAAAAGAGCTCTCAAATTTAAGGGTAGAGCTAAAATCAGAAATTTCTTCCTCCTATGATGCAATTATTCGGAAATCAAAATTTAATTACTATGCGGCTCTAAATAAACCTACCCGCTTTATGGCCCGCCTAGTCAAATGTAAAAGAGCAATTAATAGAATAGATAAAATAAAAAACAATAGTGGAATAACGTTTTGCCACCCTAAAGATATAGTGAACCAGTTTGCAAATTTTTACAAAAAACTCTACAACATCAAAACTGATCCTCTAATCTCCCATCCTCATCCAGATGCAATCAACAAATTTTTATCCTCCATTAACCTACCGAAATTGAGCCCTCTGGATCACGAGTCATTGAATAAGCCTTTTTCTAACCTGGAAATTATTAACACAATAAAGCAACTTAAAGATTTCAGGGCTCCGGGTCCAGATGGGTTCATCAATGAGTATTATAAAACTTTTTGTGACCTACTTTCCTCCCCTCTCACGAAAATTTTCAATCATGCTTCCTCAATAAGCTCCTTCCCCTCAGAAAAAGCCACCATTACCCTAATACCCAAGTCTAAGGATGAGAGAGATAATGTTAAAAATTATAGGCCCATTTCGCTAATTAACACTGATATTAAGATATATTCGAAAATTCTGGCCAATCGTTTATCGACTATTCTCCCATCTCTCATCAACGACGATCAGATTGGCTTCGTTGGTGGGAGGCAAGCAACTGATGGCTCTAGAAGACTTCTGAATATTATTAAGGTGATAAATACGGCGAAACTCCCAACTTCATTGCTTGCTTTAGACGCTGAAAAAGCTTTCGACAGGTTAAATTGGCTATACCTTAAACTCACCCTTATTAAATTCGGTTTTGATAACAAATTTCTCTCTTCAATTATGGCCCTCTATTCTAACCCCCAAGCAAAAATTTATGTTAACAATTATCTCTCAAATCCAATCCCTATCACAAATGGTACTAGACAGGGTTGCCCACTTTCCCCCCTTCTCTTTGTCCTGGCTATGGAGCCTTTGGCACAGAGGATTAGAGAAAACACTGACATTAGGGGGATTTCTACCCCATCTCGAGAATTTAAAATTGGCCTCTTTGCAGATGATGTTATGCTTTCCTTGCTGGACCCAGTAAATTCGGTTGCGGAAGTTTCGAAGGTTCTAGAACTATTCTCTCAGATTTCTTATTTTAAGATCAATAATGAGAAGTCTAAACTTTTAAACATTAATCTGGACCGCCAGACGAGAGAGGTTTTACACTCGAGATTTTCCTTCGGTTTGGCTAAACGCAATCTGACTTATTTGGGGATCAGTATTGGTAAAACTATTAACTCAACAATTTCTGACAACCTGGTTCTGATTGAGGATATCGTCCGTGGAGATTTGATGGAATTTTTGAAAAGAGATTTGTCATGGTGGGGTAGAGTCCTCTCTATTAAGATGTTTGTTCTACCCAAAATCTTGTATTTTTTCCGCAACTTACCTTTAACTATTTCTCACATCTTTATTCAAAAAATCCAAAATCAGATTAATTCCTATGTCTGGGATAATAAACGTGCGAGGATATCTGCAGATATATTGTACAAGAATAAGTGCAACGGAGGTCTGAGCCACCCTAATATTTCCGCTTACTATTTGGCAAACCTCATCAAACAGAGCAGTAATTGGTTTAATTCTGACAGTCCCCCAGCTTGGATGACTCTGGAGACCTTCTTAAATAATGGCTCTTCTCCCCGTGAATTGTTACTTAGGCATCTCTTTAAACAGTGCACTCATGATTCTTCCCATCCTATTTTCCAGGCGATTATTGACGCCTGGAAAAAAATCGCCAAAAGAAAGAAAAAGAGTCCCCTAAGAGATTCTGATATGGATAAGTTCTCTTTTGTCAAAAATTTTCCAATTGGTTTTGTTGCTGATCTGTATAACTCTTCCATTCCAGATCAGTGGGACAATAAAGGGTTAAGGAAAATTGGAGACTTCTATGAAGCTTCTGCCTTTATTCCTTTCCAAACTCTTAAAAAAAGATTCAACTTACCTTCCTCTGATTTCTTTTTATACTCTCATTTAAAGAGCATTATTCTGGAATTTATTTCTGGTAAACTTATTGTTTCTGAAACCTCGGTGAACCTGTTAAGCAACCCATCCCACAAAATTTTTTGGAGCCTGAGACACATATATAACAGCTTCAATAATGATCTTTCCTTCCAAAAACACCTCTACATGATACGCTGGGAAAAAGATCTAAAACTCAATTTCCAATCCGATCAATGGGAGAGTGCTGTTCTTTTTTCTCAAGCCTCTAATATATCTATGCCCTTACAAGAGGCTTACTTCAAAATTCTAACCAGATGGTATTACACTCCAATCAGGCTTCACCATATAAAGCCCAGCAACTCTCCCCTTTGTTGGAGGGAGTGCGGCCTTAGGGGAGATCTTTTACATCTCTTTTGGAGCTGCCCTAAAATCCGGAATCTATGGGCTCAGATCTCTTCTTTGGTAGATGACCTTTTAGGCAGACCTGTAGTATTGACCCCTCAAATGGCTTTACTATCCTTAGATCTCGAACCATATAAGTCGTTTGAAAGATCTTTGGTGATTCACTTATTTTCAGTGTGTAAGAACGCATTGGCTTTTTATTGGAGAAAGTCACATGTCCCCACTTTGGAGGACTTAGTTGATAAGATGAATCTCCATAGAATATTTGAACTCAGATTTGCCCTTATCAACAATAATTTACTTAAATTTTCTAGGAAGTGGGATATTTGGCTCACTAAATTCCCTCAACCCTCTCATAACGCTGGAACATCTTAATGTGTGTCGTGTTTAGCTCATTAATATGTTTAATTTTTGTTAATGATAGTAATGTGTGTTTAAAGTGTTCAAATTTCTGTATTATCGTATATACTATTTGACGAACAAATTTCTCCCATCCTTCCTGATTATCCATTCCCGTTTGTTCCCTTTCCCTTTCCCTTCCCTCAGAATTTTTCCCTTATTATGAATATTCTTTTGTCACTACTTTTATGCTACGTGTGTTATTCCCCTGTTAAATTGTTTATTAAAAATAAAAAATATGGTAAAACAAAGAGAGTGAGATGCCAGCTCCTTTCATTCAGTCAGTAGCTTCAAACATTTCTGGACGTTTTTCAATGGCAAAAATCAATGAATATTGTAAATGCACAAACAGTAATATCTCCACATTGCAAGGTGCAATTCTGAAATTTTTTGCTTTTTTCTGTTAATCCTAGCATGATAAAGAAGATTCAAAGAGAGTGAGATGCCAGCTCCTTTCATTCAGTCAGTAGCTTCAAACATTTCTGGTATATGAATAACATGATGTTTTTCAATGGCAAAAATAAATGAATATTGTAAATGCACAAACAGTAATATCTCCACATTGAAAGGTGCAATTCTGAAATTTTTTGCTTTTTCCTGCTAATCCTAGCATGATAAAGAAGATTCAAAGAGAGTGAGATGCCAGCTCCTTTCATTCAGTCAGTAGCTTCAAACATTTCTGGACGTTTTTCAATGGCAAAAATCAATGAATATTGTAAATGCACAAACAGTAATATCTCCACATTGCAAGGTGCAATTCTGAAATTTTTTGCTTTTTCCTGCTAATCCTAGCATGATAAAGAAGATTCAAAGAGAGTGAGATGCCAGCTCCTTTCATTCAGTCAGTAGCTTCAAACATTTCTGGACGTTTTTCAATGGCAAAAATCAATGAATATTGTAAATGCACAAACAGTAATATCTCCACATTGCAAGGTGCAATTCTGAAATTTTTTGCTTTTTCCTGTTAATCCTAGCATGATAAAGAAGATTCAAAGAGAGTGAGATGCCAGCTCCTTTCATTCAGTCAGTAGCTTCAAACATTTCTGGTATATGAATAACATGATGTTTTTCAATGGCAAAAATCAATGAATATTGTAAATGCACAAACAGTAATATCTCCACATTGAAAGGTGCAATTCTGAAATTTTTTGCTTTTTCCTGCTAATCCTAGCATGATAAAGAAGATTCAAAGAGAGTGAGATGCCAGCTCCTTTCATTCAGTCAGTAGCTTCAAACATTTCTGGACGTTTTTCAATGGCAAAAATCAATGAATATTGTAAATGCACAAACAGTAATATCTCCACATTGCAAGGTGCAATTCTGAAATTTTTTGCTTTTTCCTGTTAATCCTAGCATGATAAAGAAGATTCAAAGAGAGTGAGATGCCAGCTCCTTTCATTCAGTCAGTAGCTTCAAACATTTCTGGTATATGAATAACATGATGTTTTTCAATGGCAAAAATCAATGAATATTGTAAATGCACAAACAGTAATATCTCCACATTGAAAGGTGCAATTCTGAAATTTTTTGCTTTTTCCTGCTAATCCTAGCATGATAAAGAAGATTCAAAGAGAGTGAGATGCC
Source organism: Phyllobates terribilis (assembly GCF_046119375.1). Taxonomy (NCBI): domain Eukaryota; kingdom Metazoa; phylum Chordata; class Amphibia; order Anura; family Dendrobatidae; genus Phyllobates; species Phyllobates terribilis. Next base: position 61,471 of record NW_027366064.1, read on the forward strand.
AGCTCCTTTCATTCAGTCAGTAGCTTCAAACATTTCTGGACGTTTTTCAATGGCAAAAATCAATGAATATTGTAAATGCACAAACAGTAATATCTCCACATTGCAAGGTGCAATTCTGAAATTTTTTGCTTTTTCCTGCTAATCCTAGCATGATAAAGAAGATTCAAAGAGAGTGAGATGCCAGCTCCTTTCATTCAGTCAGTAGCTTCAAACATTTCTGGACGTTTTTCAATGGCAAAAATCAATGAATATTGTAAATGCACAAACAGTAATATCTCCACATTGCAAGGTGCAATTCTGAAATTTTTTGCTTTTTCCTGCTAATCCTAGCAGGATAAAGAAGATTCAAAGAGAGTGAGATGCCAGCTCCTTTCATTCAGTCAGTAGCTTCAAACATTTCTGGTATATGAAAAACATGTTTTTCAATGGCAAAAATCAATGAATATTGTAAATGCACAAACAGTAATATCTCCACATTGCAAGGTGCAATTCTGAAATTTTTTGCTTTTTCCTGCTAATCCTAGCATGATAAAGAAGATTCAAAGAGAGTGAGATGCCAGCTCCTTTCATTCAGTCAGTAGCTTTAAACATTTCTGGACGTTTTTCAATGGCAAAAATCAATGAATATTGTAAATGCACAAACAGTAATATCTCCACATTGCAAGGTGCAATTCTGAAATTTTTTGCTTTTTCCTGCTAATCCTAGCATGATAAAGAAGATTCAAAGAGAGTGAGATGCCAGCTCCTTTCATTCAGTCAGTAGCTTCAAACATTTCTGGTATATGAAAAACATGTTTTTCAATGGCAAAAATCAATGAATATTGTAAATGCACAAACAGTAATATTTCCACATTGCAAGGTGCAATTCTGAAATTTTTTGCTTTTTCCTGCTAATCCTAGCATGATAAAGAAGATTCAAAGAGAGTGAGATGCCAGCTCCTTTCATTCAGTCAGTAGCTTCAAACATTTCTGGACGTTTTTCAATGGCAAAAATCAATGAATATTGTAAATGCACAAACAGTAATATCTCCACATTGCAAGGTGCAATTCTGAAATTTTTTGCTTTTTCCTGTTAATCCTAGCATGATAAAGAAGATTCAAAGAGAGTGAGATGCCAGCTCCTTTCATTCAGTCAGTAGCTTCAAACATTTCTGGTATATGAAAAACATGTTTTTCAATGGCAAAAATCAATGAATATTGTAAATGCACAAACAGTAATATTTCCACATTGCAAGGTGCAATTCTGAAATTTTTTGCTTTTTCCTGCTAATCCTAGCATGATAAAGAAGATTCAAAGAGAGTGAGATGCCAGCTCCTTTCATTCAGTCAGTAGCTTCAAACATTTCTGGACGTTTTTCAATGGCAAAAATCAATGAATATTGTAAATGCACAAACAGTAATATCTCCACATTGCAAGGTGCAATTCTGAAATTTTTTGCTTTTTCCTGTTAATCCTAGCATGATAAAGAAGATTCAAAGAGAGTGAGATGCCAGCTCCTTTCATTCAGTCAGTAGCTTCAAACATTTCTGGTATATGAATAACATGATGTTTTTCAATGGCAAAAATCAATGAATATTGTAAATGCACAAACAGTAATATCTCCACATTGAAAGGTGCAATTCTGAAATTTTTTGCTTTTTCCTGCTAATCCTAGCATGATAAAGAAGATTCAAAGAGAGTGAGATGCCAGCTCCTTTCATTCAGTCAGTAGCTTCAAACATTTCTGGACGTTTTTCAATGGCAAAAATCAATGAATATTGTAAATGCACAAACAGTAATATCTCCACATTGCAAGGTGCAATTCTGAAATTTTTTGCTTTTTCCTGCTAATCCTAGCATGATAAAGAAGATTCAAAGAGAGTGAGATGCCAGCTCCTTTCATTCAGTCAGTAGCTTCAAACATTTCTGGACGTTTTTCAATGGCAAAAATCAATGAATATTGTAAATGCACAAACAGTAATATCTCCACATTGCAAGGTGCAATTCTGAAATTTTTTGCTTTTTCCTGCTAATCCTAGCAGGATAAAGAAGATTCAAAGAGAGTGAGATGCCAGCTCCTTTCATTCAGTCAGTAGCTTCAAACATTTCTGGTATATGAAAAACATGTTTTTCAATGGCAAAAATCAATGAATATTGTAAATGCACAAACAGTAATATCTCCACATTGCAAGGTGCAATTCTGAAATTTTTTGCTTTTTCCTGCTAATCCTAGCATGATAAAGAAGATTCAAAGAGAGTGAGATGCCAGCTCCTTTCATTCAGTCAGTAGCTTTAAACATTTCTGGACGTTTTTCAAAGGCAAAAATCAATGAATATTGTAAATGCACAAACAGTAATATCTCCACATTGCAAGGTGCAATTCTGAAATTTTTTGCTTTTTCCTGTTAATCCTAGCATGATAAAGAAGATTCAAAGAGAGTGAGATGCCAGCTCCTTTCATTCAGTCAGTAGCTTCAAACATTTCTGGTATATGAAAAACATGTTTTTCAATGGCAAAAATCAATGAATATTGTAAATGCACAAACAGTAATATCTCCACATTGCAAGGTGCAATTCTGAAATTTTTTGCTTTTTCCTGCTAATCCTAGCATGATAAAGAAGATTCAAAGAGAGTGAGATGCCAGCTCCTTTCATTCAGTCAGTAGCTTCAAACATTTCTGGTATATGAAAAACATGTTTTTCAATGGCAAAAATCAATGAATATTGTAAATGCACAAACAGTAATATTTCCACATTGCAAGGTGCAATTCTGAAATTTTTTGCTTTTTCCTGCTAATCCTAGCATGATAAAGAAGATTCAAAGAGAGTGAGATGCCAGCTCCTTTCATTCAGTCAGTAGCTTCAAACATTTCTGGACGTTTTTCAATGGCAAAAATCAATGAATATTGTAAATGCACAAACAGTAATATCTCCACATTGCAAGGTGCAATTCTGAAATTTTTTGCTTTTTCCTGTTAATCCTAGCATGATAAAGAAGATTCAAAGAGAGTGAGATGCCAGCTCCTTTCATTCAGTCAGTAGCTTCAAACATTTCTGGTATATGAATAACATGATGTTTTTCAATGGCAAAAATCAATGAATATTGTAAATGCACAAACAGTAATATCTCCACATTGCAAGGTGCAATTCTGAAATTTTTTGCTTTTTCCTGCTAATCCTAGCATGATAAAGAAGATTCAAAGAGAGTGAGATGCCAGCTCCTTTCATTCAGTCAGTAGCTTCAAACATTTCTGGACGTTTTTCAATGGCAAAAATCAATGAATATTGTAAATGCACAAACAGTAATATCTCCACATTGCAAGGTGCAATTCTGAAATTTTTTGCTTTTTCCTGCTAATCCTAGCATGATAAAGAAGATTCAAAGAGAGTGAGATGCCAGCTCCTTTCATTCAGTCAGTAGCTTCAAACATTTCTGTACGTTTTTCAATGGCAAAAATCAATGAATATTGTAAATGCACAAACAGTAATATCTCCACATTGCAAGGTGCAATTCTGAAATTTTTTGCTTTTTCCTGCTAATCCTAGCAGGATAAAGAAGATTCAAAGAGAGTGAGATGCCAGCTCCTTTCATTCAGTCAGTAGCTTCAAACATTTCTGGTATATGAAAAACATGTTTTTCAATGGCAAAAATCAATGAATATTGTAAATGCACAAACAGTAATATCTCCACATTGCAAGGTGCAATTCTGAAATTTTTTGCTTTTTCCTGCTAATCCTAGCATGATAAAGAAGATTCAAAGAGAGTGAGATGCCAGCTCCTTTCATTCAGTCAGTAGCTTTAAACATTTCTGGACGTTTTTCAATGGCAAAAATCAATGAATATTGTAAATGCACAAACAGTAATATCTCCACATTGCAAGGTGCAATTCTGAAATTTTTTGCTTTTTCCTGTTAATCCTAGCATGATAAAGAAGATTCAAAGAGAGTGAGATGCCAGCTCCTTTCATTCAGTCAGTAGCTTCAAACATTTCTGGTATATGAAAAACATGTTTTTCAATGGCAAAAATCAATGAATATTGTAAATGCACAAACAGTAATATCTCCACATTGCAAGGTGCAATTCTGAAATTTTTTGCTTTTTCCTGCTAATCCTAGCATGATAAAGAAGATTCAAAGAGAGTGAGATGCCAGCTCCTTTCATTCAGTCAGTAGCTTCAAACATTTCTGGTATATGAAAAACATGTTTTTCAATGGCAAAAATCAATGAATATTGTAAATGCACAAACAGTAATATTTCCACATTGCAAGGTGCAATTCTGAAATTTTTTGCTTTTTCCTGCTAATCCTAGCATGATAAAGAAGATTCAAAGAGAGTGAGATGCCAGCTCCTTTCATTCAGTCAGTAGCTTCAAACATTTCTGGACGTTTTTCAATGGCAAAAATCAATGAATATTGTAAATGCACAAACAGTAATATCTCCACATTGCAAGGTGCAATTCTGAAATTTTTTGCTTTTTCCTGTTAATCCTAGCATGATAAAGAAGATTCAAAGAGAGTGAGATGCCAGCTCCTTTCATTCAGTCAGTAGCTTCAAACATTTCTGGTATATGAAAAACATGTTTTTCAATGGCAAAAATCAATGAATATTGTAAATGCACAAACAGTAATATTTCCACATTGCAAGGTGCAATTCTGAAATTTTTTGCTTTTTCCTGCTAATCCTAGCATGATAAAGAAGATTCAAAGAGAGTGAGATGCCAGCTCCTTTCATTCAGTCAGTAGCTTCAAACATTTCTGGACGTTTTTCAATGGCAAAAATCAATGAATATTGTAAATGCACAAACAGTAATATCTCCACATTGCAAGGTGCAATTCTGAAATTTTTTGCTTTTTCCTGTTAATCCTAGCATGATAAAGAAGATTCAAAGAGAGTGAGATGCCAGCTCCTTTCATTCAGTCAGTAGCTTCAAACATTTCTGGTATATGAATAACATGATGTTTTTCAATGGCAAAAATCAATGAATATTGTAAATGCACAAACAGTAATATCTCCACATTGAAAGGTGCAATTCTGAAATTTTTTGCTTTTTCCTGCTAATCCTAGCATGATAAAGAAGATTCAAAGAGAGTGAGATGCCAGCTCCTTTCATTCAGTCAGTAGCTTCAAACATTTCTGGACGTTTTTCAATGGCAAAAATCAATGAATATTGTAAATGCACAAACAGTAATATCTCCACATTGCAAGGTGCAATTCTGAAATTTTTTGCTTTTTCCTGCTAATCCTAGCATGATAAAGAAGATTCAAAGAGAGTGAGATGCCAGCTCCTTTCATTCAGTCAGTAGCTTCAAACATTTCTGGACGTTTTTCAATGGCAAAAATCAATGAATATTGTAAATGCACAAACAGTAATATCTCCACATTGCAAGGTGCAATTCTGAAATTTTTTGCTTTTTCCTGCTAATCCTAGCAGGATAAAGAAGATTCAAAGAGAGTGAGATGCCAGCTCCTTTCATTCAGTCAGTAGCTTCAAACATTTCTGGTATATGAAAAACATGTTTTTCAATGGCAAAAATCAATGAATATTGTAAATGCACAAACAGTAATATCTCCACATTGCAAGGTGCAATTCTGAAATTTTTTGCTTTTTCCTGCTAATCCTAGCATGATAAAGAAGATTCAAAGAGAGTGATATGCCAGCTCCTTTCATTCAGTCAGTAGCTTTAAACATTTCTGGACGTTTTTCAAAGGCAAAAATCAATGAATATTGTAAATGCACAAACAGTAATATCTCCACATTGCAAGGTGCAATTCTGAAATTTTTTGCTTTTTCCTGTTAATCCTAGCATGATAAAGAAGATTCAAAGAGAGTGAGATGCCAGCTCCTTTCATTCAGTCAGTAGCTTCAAACATTTCTGGTATATGAAAAACATGTTTTTCAATGGCAAAAATCAATGAATATTGTAAATGCACAAACAGTAATATCTCCACATTGCAAGGTGCAATTCTGAAATTTTTTGCTTTTTCCTGCTAATCCTAGCATGATAAAGAAGATTCAAAGAGAGTGAGATGCCAGCTCCTTTCATTCAGTCAGTAGCTTCAAACATTTCTGGTATATGAAAAACATGTTTTTCAATGGCAAAAATCAATGAATATTGTAAATGCACAAACAGTAATATTTCCACATTGCAAGGTGCAATTCTGAAATTTTTTGCTTTTTCCTGCTAATCCTAGCATGATAAAGAAGATTCAAAGAGAGTGAGATGCCAGCTCCTTTCATTCAGTCAGTAGCTTCAAACATTTCTGGACGTTTTTCAATGGCAAAAATCAATGAATATTGTAAATGCACAAACAGTAATATCTCCACATTGCAAGGTGCAATTCTGAAATTTTTTGCTTTTTCCTGTTAATCCTAGCATGATAAAGAAGATTCAAAGAGAGTGAGATGCCAGCTCCTTTCATTCAGTCAGTAGCTTCAAACATTTCTGGTATATGAATAACATGATGTTTTTCAATGGCAAAAATCAATGAATATTGTAAATGCACAAACAGTAATATCTCCACATTGCAAGGTGCAATTCTGAAATTTTTTGCTTTTTCCTGCTAATCCTAGCATGATAAAGAAGATTCAAAGAGAGTGAGATGCCAGCTCCTTTCATTCAGTCAGTAGCTTCAAACATTTCTGGACGTTTTTCAATGGCAAAAATCAATGAATATTGTAAATGCACAAACAGTAATATCTCCACATTGCAAGGTGCAATTCTGAAATTTTTTGCTTTTTCCTGCTAATCCTAGCATGATAAAGAAGATTCAAAGAGAGTGAGATGCCAGCTCCTTTCATTCAGTCAGTAGCTTCAAACATTTCTGGACGTTTTTCATTGGCAAAAATCAATGAATATTGTAAATGCACAAACAGTAATATCTCCACATTGCAAGGTGCAATTCTGAAATTTTTTGCTTTTTCCTGCTAATCCTAGCAGGATAAAGAAGATTCAAAGAGAGTGAGATGCCAGCTCCTTTCATTCAGTCAGTAGCTTCAAACATTTCTGGTATATGAAAAACATGTTTTTCAATGGCAAAAATCAATGAATATTGTAAATGCACAAACAGTAATATCTCCACATTGCAAGGTGCAATTCTGAAATTTTTTGCTTTTTCCTGCTAATCCTAGCATGATAAAGAAGATTCAAAGAGAGTGAGATGCCAGCTCCTTTCATTCAGTCAGTAGCTTTAAACATTTCTGGACGTTTTTCAATAGCAAAAATCAATGAATATTGTAAATGCACAAACAGTAATATCTCCACATTGCAAGGTGCAATTCTGAAATTTTTTACTTTTTCCTGTTAATCCTAGCATGATAAAGAAGATTCAAAGAGAGTGAGATGCCAGCTCCTTTCATTCAGTCAGTAGCTTCAAACATTTCTGGTATATGAAAAACATGTTTTTCAATGGCAAAAATCAATGAATATTGTAAATGCACAAACAGTAATATCTCCACATTGCAAGGTGCAATTCTGAAATTTTTTGCTTTTTCCTGCTAATCCTAGCATGATAAAGAAGATTCAAAGAGAGTGAGATGCCAGCTCCTTTCATTCAGTCAGTAGCTTCAAACATTTCTGGTATATGAAAAACATGTTTTTCAATGGCAAAAATCAATGAATATTGTAAATGCACAAACAGTAATATCTCCACATTGCAAGGTGCAATTCTGAAATTTTTTGCTTTTTCCTGCTAATCCTAGCATGATAAAGAAGATTCAAGAGTGAGATGCCAGCTCCTTTCATTCAGTCAGTAGCTTCAAACATTTCTGGTATATGAAAAACATGTTTTTCAATGGCAAAAATCAATGAATATTGTAAATGCACAAACAGTAATATCTCCACATTGCAAGGTGCAATTCTGAAATTTTTTGCTTTTTCCTGTTAATCCTAGCATGATAAAGAAGATTCAAAGAGAGTGAGATGCCAGCTCCTTTCATTCAGTCAGTAGCTTCAAACATTTCTGGTATATGAAAAACATGTTTTTCAATGGCAAAAATCAATGAATATTGTAAATGCACAAACAGTAATATCTCCACATTGCAAGGTGCAATTCTGAAATTTTTTGCTTTTTCCTGCTAATCCTAGCATGATAAAGAAGATTCAAAGAGAGTGAGATGCCAGCTCCTTTCATTCAGTCAGTAGCTTCAAACATTTCTGGTATATGAAAAACATGTTTTTCAATGGCAAAAATCAATGAATATTGTAAATGCACAAACAGTAATATTTCCACATTGCAAGGTGCAATTCTGAAATTTTTTGCTTTTTCCTGCTAATCCTAGCATGATAAAGAAGATTCAAAGAGAGTGAGATGCCAGCTCCTTTCATTCAGTCAGTAGCTTCAAACATTTCTGGACGTTTTTCAATGGCAAAAATCAATGAATATTGTAAATGCACAAACAGTAATATCTCCACATTGCAAGGTGCAATTCTGAAATTTTTTGCTTTTTTCCTGTTAATCCTAGCATGATAAAGAAGATTCAAAGAGAGTGAGATGCCAGCTCCTTTCATTCAGTCAGTAGCTTCAAACATTTCTGGTATATGAATAACATGATGTTTTTCAATGGCAAAAATCAATGAATATTGTAAATGCACAAACAGTAATATCTCCACATTGCAAGGTGCAATTCTGAAATTTTTTGCTTTTTCCTGCTAATCCTAGCATGATAAAGAAGATTCAAAGAGAGTGAGATGCCAGCTCCTTTCATTCAGTCAGTAGCTTCAAACATTTCTGGACTGTTTTTCATTGGCAAAAATCAATGAATATTGTAAATGCACAAACAGTAATATCTCCACATTGCAAGGTGCAATTCTGAAATTTTTTGCTTTTTCCTGCTAATCCTAGCATGATAAAGAAGATTCAAAGAGAGTGAGATGCCAGCTCCTTTCATTCAGTCAGTAGCTTCAAACATTTCTGGTATATGAAAAACATGTTTTTCAATGGCAAAAATCAATGAATATTGTAAATGCACAAACAGTAATATCTCCACATTGCAAGGTGCAATTCTGAAATTTTTTGCTTTTTCCTGCTAATCCTAGCATGATAAAGAAGATTCAAAGAGAGTGAGATGCCAGCTCCTTTCATTCAGTCAGTAGCTTCAAACATTTCTGGACGTTTTTCAATGGCAAAAATCAATGAATATTGTAAATGCACAAACAGTAATATCTCCACATTGCAAGGTGCAATTCTGAAATTTTTTGCTTTTTCCTGTTAATCCTAGCATGATAAAGAAGATTCAAAGAGAGTGAGATGCCAGCTCCTTTCATTCAGTCAGTAGCTTCAAACATTTCTGGTATATGAAAAACATGTTTTTCAATGGCAAAAATCAATGAATATTGTAAATGCACAAACAGTAATATCTCCACATTGCAAGGTGCAATTCTGAAATTTTTTGCTTTTTCCTGCTAATCCTAGCATGATAAAGAAGATTCAAAGAGAGTGAGATGCCAGCTCCTTTCATTCAGTCAGTAGCTTCAAACATTTCTGGTATATGAAAAACATGTTTTTCAATGGCAAAAATCAATGAATATTGTAAATGCACAAACAGTAATATCTCCACATTGCAAGGTGCAATTCTGAAATTTTTTGCTTTTTCCTGCTAATCCTAGCATGATAAAGAAGATTCAAGAGTGAGATGCCAGCTCCTTTCATTCAGTCAGTAGCTTCAAACATTTCTGGTATATGAAAAACATGTTTTTCAATGGCAAAAATCAATGAATATTGTAAATGCACAAACAGTAATATTTCCACATTGCAAGGTGCAATTCTGAAATTTTTTGCTTTTTCCTGCTAATCCTAGCATGATAAAGAAGATTCAAAGAGAGTGAGATGCCAGCTCCTTTCATTCAGTCAGTAGCTTCAAACATTTCTGGACGTTTTTCAATGGCAAAAATCAATGAATATTGTAAATGCACAAACAGTAATATCTCCACATTGCAAGGTGCAATTCTGAAATTTTTTGCTTTTTCCTGCTAATCCTAGCAGGATAAAGAAGATTCAAAGAGAGTGAGATGCCAGCTCCTTTCATTCAGTCAGTAGCTTCAAACATTTCTGGTATATGAAAAACATGTTTTTCAATGGCAAAAATCAATGAATATTGTAAATGCACAAACAGTAATATCTCCACATTGCAAGGTGCAATTCTGAAATTTTTTGCTTTTTCCTGCTAATCCTAGCATGATAAAGAAGATTCAAAGAGAGTGAGATGCCAGCTCCTTTCATTCAGTCAGTAGCTTTAAACATTTCTGGACGTTTTTCAATGGCAAAAATCAATGAATATTGTAAATGCACAAACAGTAATATCTCCACATTGCAAGGTGCAATTCTGAAATTTTTTGCTTTTTCCTGTTAATCCTAGCATGATAAAGAAGATTCAAAGAGAGTGAGATGCCAGCTCCTTTCATTCAGTCAGTAGCTTCAAACATTTCTGGTATATGAAAAACATGTTTTTCAATGGCAAAAATCAATGAATATTGTAAATGCACAAACAGTAATATCTCCACATTGCAAGGTGCAATTCTGAAATTTTTTGCTTTTTCCTGCTAATCCTAGCATGATAAAGAAGATTCAAAGAGAGTGAGATGCCAGCTCCTTTCATTCAGTCAGTAGCTTCAAACATTTCTGGTATATGAAAAACATGTTTTTCAATGGCAAAAATCAATGAATATTGTAAATGCACAAACAGTAATATCTCCACATTGCAAGGTGCAATTCTGAAATTTTTTGCTTTTTCCTGCTAATCCTAGCATGATAAAGAAGATTCAAAGAGTGAGATGCCAGCTCCTTTCATTCAGTCAGTAGCTTCAAACATTTCTGGTATATGAAAAACATGTTTTTCAATGGCAAAAATCAATGAATATTGTAAATGCACAAACAGTAATATCTCCACATTGCAAGGTGCAATTCTGAAATTTTTTGCTTTTTCCTGCTAATCCTAGCATGATAAAGAAGATTCAAAGAGAGTGAGATGCCAGCTCCTTTCATTCAGTCAGTAGCTTCAAACATTTCTGGACGTTTTTCATTGGCAAAAATCAATGAATATTGTAAATGCACAAACAGTAATATCTCCACATTGCAAGGTGCAATTCTGAAATTTTTTGCTTTTTCCTGCTAATCCTAGCATGATAAAGAAGATTCAAAGAGAGTGAGATGCCAGCTCCTTTCATTCAGTCAGTAGCTTCAAACATTTCTGGACGTTTTTCATTGGCAAAAATCAATGAATATTGTAAATGCACAAACAGTAATATCTCCACATTGCAAGGTGCAATTCTGAAATTTTTTGCTTTTTCCTGCTAATCCTAGCAGGATAAAGAAGATTCAAAGATAGTGAGATGCCAGCTCCTTTCATTCAGTCAGTAGCTTCAAACATTTCTGGTATATGAAAAACATGTTTTTCAATGGCAAAAATCAATGAATATTGTAAATGCACAAACAGTAATATCTCCACATTGCAAGGTGCAATTCTGAAATTTTTTGCTTTTTCCTGCTAATCCTAGCATGATAAAGAAGATTCAAAGAGAGTGAGATGCCAGCTCCTTTCATTCAGTCAGTAGCTTTAAACATTTCTGGACGTTTTTCAATGGCAAAAATCAATGAATATTGTAAATGCACAAACAGTAATATCTCCACATTGCAAGGTGCAATTCTGAAATTTTTTGCTTTTTCCTGTTAATCCTAGCATGATAAAGAAGATTCAAAGAGAGTGAGATGCCAGCTCCTTTCATTCAGTCAGTAGCTTCAAACATTTCTGGTATATGAAAAACATGTTTTTCAATGGCAAAAATCAATGAATATTGTAAATGCACAAACAGTAATATCTCCACATTGCAAGGTGCAATTCTGAAATTTTTTGCTTTTTCCTGCTAATCCTAGCATGATAAAGAAGATTCAAAGAGAGTGAGATGCCAGCTCCTTTCATTCAGTCAGTAGCTTCAAACATTTCTGGTATATGAAAAACATGTTTTTCAATGGCAAAAATCAATGAATATTGTAAATGCACAAACAGTAATATCTCCACATTGCAAGGTGCAATTCTGAAATTTTTTGCTTTTTCCTGCTAATCCTAGCATGATAAAGAAGATTCAGAGTGAGATGCCAGCTCCTTTCATTCAGTCAGTAGCTTCAAACATTTCTGGTATATGAAAAACATGTTTTTCAATGGCAAAAATCAATGAATATTGTAAATGCACAAACAGTAATATCTCCACATTGCAAGGTGCAATTCTGAAATTTTTTGCTTTTTCCTGCTAATCCTAGCATGATAAAGAAGATTCAAAGAGAGTGAGATGCCAGCTCCTTTCATTCAGTCAGTAGCTTCAAACATTTCTGGTATATGAAAAACATGTTTTTCAATGGCAAAAATCAATGAATATTGTAAATGCACAAACAGTAATATCTCCACATTGCAAGGTGCAATTCTGAAATTTTTTGCTTTTTCCTGCTAATCCTAGCATGATAAAGAAGATTCAGAGTGAGATGCCAGCTCCTTTCATTCAGTCAGTAGCTTCAAACATTTCTGGTATATGAAAAACATGTTTTTCAATGGCAAAAATCAATGAATATTGTAAATGCACAAACAGTAATATCTCCACATTGCAAGGTGCAATTCTGAAATTTTTTGCTTTTTCCTGTTAATCCTAGCATGATAAAGAAGATTCAAAGAGAGTGAGATGCCAGCTCCTTTCATTCAGTCAGTAGCTTCAAACATTTCTGGTATATGAAAAACATGTTTTTCAATGGCAAAAATCAATGAATATTGTAAATGCACAAACAGTAATATCTCCACATTGCAAGGTGCAATTCTGAAATTTTTTGCTTTTTCCTGCTAATCCTAGCATGATAAAGAAGATTCAAAGAGAGTGAGATGCCAGCTCCTTTCATTCAGTCAGTAGCTTCAAACATTTCTGGTTTATGAAAAACATGTTTTTCAATGGCAAAAATCAATGAATATTGTAAATGCACAAACAGTAATATTTCCACATTGCAAGGTGCAATTCTGAAATTTTTTGCTTTTTCCTGCTAATCCTAGCATGATAAAGAAGATTCAAAGAGAGTGAGATGCCAGCTCCTTTCATTCAGTCAGTAGCTTCAAACATTTCTGGACGTTTTTCAATGGCAAAAATCAATGAATATTGTAAATGCACAAACAGTAATATCTCCACATTGCAAGGTGCAATTCTGAAATTTTTTGCTTTTTCCTGTTAATCCTAGCATGATAAAGAAGATTCAAAGAGAGTGAGATGCCAGCTCCTTTCATTCAGTCAGTAGCTTCAAACATTTCTGGTATATGAATAACATGATGTTTTTCAATGGCAAAAATCAATGAATATTGTAAATGCACAAACAGTAATATCTCCACATTGCAAGGTGCAATTCTGAAATTTTTTGCTTTTTCCTGCTAATCCTAGCATGATAAAGAAGATTCAAAGAGAGTGAGATGCCAGCTCCTTTCATTCAGTCAGTAGCTTCAAACATTTCTGGACGTTTTTCAATGGCAAAAATCAATGAATATTGTAAATGCACAAACAGTAATATCTCCACATTGCAAGGTGCAATTCTGAAATTTTTTGCTTTTTCCTGCTAATCCTAGCATGATAAAGAAGATTCAAAGAGAGTGAGATGCCAGCTCCTTTCATTCAGTCAGTAGCTTCAAACATTTCTGGACGTTTTTCATTGGCAAAAATCAATGAATATTGTAAATGCACAAACAGTAATATCTCCACATTGCAAGGTGCAATTCTGAAATTTTTTGCTTTTTCCTGCTAATCCTAGCAGGATAAAGAAGATTCAAAGAGAGTGAGATGCCAGCTCCTTTCATTCAGTCAGTAGCTTCAAACATTTCTGGTATATGAAAAACATGTTTTTCAATGGCAAAAATCAATGAATATTGTAAATGCACAAACAGTAATATCTCCACATTGCAAGGTGCAATTCTGAAATTTTTTGCTTTTTCCTGCTAATCCTAGCATGATAAAGAAGATTCAAAGAGAGTGAGATGCCAGCTCCTTTCATTCAGTCAGTAGCTTTAAACATTTCTGGACGTTTTTCAATGGCAAAAATCAATGAATATTGTAAATGCACAAACAGTAATATCTCCACATTGCAAGGTGCAATTCTGAAATTTTTTGCTTTTTCCTGTTAATCCTAGCATGATAAAGAAGATTCAAAGAGAGTGAGATGCCAGCTCCTTTCATTCAGTCAGTAGCTTCAAACATTTCTGGTATATGAAAAACATGTTTTTCAATGGCAAAAATCAATGAATATTGTAAATGCACAAACAGTAATATCTCCACATTGCAAGGTGCAATTCTGAAATTTTTTGCTTTTTCCTGCTAATCCTAGCATGATAAAGAAGATTCAAAGAGAGTGAGATGCCAGCTCCTTTCATTCAGTCAGTAGCTTCAAACATTTCTGGTATATGAAAAACATGTTTTTCAATGGCAAAAATCAATGAATATTGTAAATGCACAAACAGTAATATCTCCACATTGCAAGGTGCAATTCTGAAATTTTTTGCTTTTTCCTGCTAATCCTAGCATGATAAAGAAGATTCAGAGTGAGATGCCAGCTCCTTTCATTCAGTCAGTAGCTTCAAACATTTCTGGTATATGAAAAACATGTTTTTCAATGGCAAAAATCAATGAATATTGTAAATGCACAAACAGTAATATCTCCACATTGCAAGGTGCAATTCTGAAATTTTTTGCTTTTTCCTGTTAATCCTAGCATGATAAAGAAGATTCAAAGAGAGTGAGATGCCAGCTCCTTTCATTCAGTCAGTAGCTTCAAACATTTCTGGTATATGAAAAACATGTTTTTCAATGGCAAAAATCAATGAATATTGTAAATGCACAAACAGTAATATCTCCACATTGCAAGGTGCAATTCTGAAATTTTTTGCTTTTTCCTGCTAATCCTAGCATGATAAAGAAGATTCAAAGAGAGTGAGATGCCAGCTCCTTTCATTCAGTCAGTAGCTTCAAACATTTCTGGTATATGAAAAACATGTTTTTCAATGGCAAAAATCAATGAATATTGTAAATGCACAAACAGTAATATTTCCACATTGCAAGGTGCAATTCTGAAATTTTTTGCTTTTTCCTGCTAATCCTAGCATGATAAAGAAGATTCAAAGAGAGTGAGATGCCAGCTCCTTTCATTCAGTCAGTAGCTTCAAACATTTCTGGACGTTTTTCAATGGCAAAAATCAATGAATATTGTAAATGCACAAACAGTAATATCTCCACATTGCAAGGTGCAATTCTGAAATTTTTTGCTTTTTCCTGTTAATCCTAGCATGATAAAGAAGATTCAAAGAGAGTGAGATGCCAGCTCCTTTCATTCAGTCAGTAGCTTCAAACATTTCTGGTATATGAATAACATGATGTTTTTCAATGGCAAAAATCAATGAATATTGTAAATGCACAAACAGTAATATCTCCACATTGCAAGGTGCAATTCTGAAATTTTTTGCTTTTTCCTGCTAATCCTAGCATGATAAAGAAGATTCAAAGAGAGTGAGATGCCAGCTCCTTTCATTCAGTCAGTAGCTTCAAACATTTCTGGACGTTTTTCAATGGCAAAAATCAATGAATATTGTAAATGCACAAACAGTAATATCTCCACATTGCAAGGTGCAATTCTGAAATTTTTTGCTTTTTCCTGCTAATCCTAGCATGATAAAGAAGATTCAAAGAGAGTGAGATGCCAGCTCCTTTCATTCAGTCAGTAGCTTCAAACATTTCTGGACGTTTTTCATTGGCAAAAATCAATGAATATTGTAAATGCACAAACAGTAATATCTCCACATTGCAAGGTGCAATTCTGAAATTTTTTGCTTTTTCCTGCTAATCCTAGCAGGATAAAGAAGATTCAAAGAGAGTGAGATGCCAGCTCCTTTCATTCAGTCAGTAGCTTCAAACATTTCTGGTATATGAAAAACATGTTTTTCAATGGCAAAAATCAATGAATATTGTAAATGCACAAACAGTAATATCTCCACATTGCAAGGTGCAATTCTGAAATTTTTTGCTTTTTCCTGCTAATACTAGCATGATAAAGAAGATTCAAAGAGAGTGAGATGCCAGCTCCTTTCATTCAGTCAGTAGCTTCAAACATTTCTGGACGTTTTTCAATGGCAAAAATCAATGAATATTGTAAATGCACAAACAGTAATATCTCCACATTGCAAGGTGCAATTCTGAAATTTTTTGCTTTTTCCTGCTAATCCTAGCATGATAAAGAAGATTCAAAGAGAGTGAGATGCCAGCTCCTTTCATTCAGTCAGTAGCTTCAAACATTTCTGGTATATGAAAAACATGTTTTTCAATGGCAAAAATCAATGAATATTGTAAATGCACAAACAGTAATATCTCCACATTGCAAGGTGCAATTCTGAAATTTTTTGCTTTTTCCTGCTAATCCTAGCATGATAAAGAAGATTCAAAGAGAGTGAGATGCCAGCTCCTTTCATTCAGTCAGTAGCTTCAAACATTTCTGGTATATGAAAAACATGTTTTTCAATGGCAAAAATCAATGAATATTGTAAATGCACAAACAGTAATATCTCCACATTGCAAGGTGCAATTCTGAAATTTTTTGCTTTTTCCTGCTAATCCTAGCATGATAAAGAAGATTCAGAGTGAGATGCCAGCTCCTTTCATTCAGTCAGTAGCTTCAAACATTTCTGGTATATGAAAAACATGTTTTTCAATGGCAAAAATCAATGAATATTGTAAATGCACAAACAGTAATATCTCCACATTCCAAGGTGCAATTCTGAAATTTTTTGCTTTTTCCTGTTAATCCTAGCATGATAAAGAAGATTCAAAGAGAGTGAGATGCCAGCTCCTTTCATTCAGTCAGTAGCTTCAAACATTTCTGGTATATGAAAAACATGTTTTTCAATGGCAAAAATCAATGAATATTGTAAATGCACAAACAGTAATATCTCCACATTGCAAGGTGCAATTCTGAAATTTTTTGCTTTTTCCTGCTAATCCTAGCATGATAAAGAAGATTCAAAGAGAGTGAGATGCCAGCTCCTTTCATTCAGTCAGTAGCTTCAAACATTTCTGGTATATGAAAAACATGTTTTTCAATGGCAAAAATCAATGAATATTGTAAATGCACAAACAGTAATATTTCCACATTGCAAGGTGCAATTCTGAAATTTTTTGCTTTTTCCTGCTAATCCTAGCATGATAAAGAAGATTCAAAGAGAGTGAGATGCCAGCTCCTTTCATTCAGTCAGTAGCTTCAAACATTTCTGGACGTTTTTCAATGGCAAAAATCAATGAATATTGTAAATGCACAAACAGTAATATCTCCACATTGCAAGGTGCAATTCTGAAATTTTTTGCTTTTTCCTGTTAATCCTAGCATGATAAAGAAGATTCAAAGAGAGTTAGATGCCAGCTCCTTTCATTCAGTCAGTAGCTTCAAACATTTCTGGTATATGAATAACATGATGTTTTTCAATGGCAAAAATCAATGAATATTGTAAATGCACAAACAGTAATATCTCCACATTGCAAGGTGCAATTCTGAAATTTTTTGCTTTTTCCTGCTAATCCTAGCATGATAAAGAAGATTCAAAGAGAGTGAGATGCCAGCTCCTTTCATTCAGTCAGTAGCTTCAAACATTTCTGGACGTTTTTCAATGGCAAAAATCAATGAATATTGTAAATGCACAAACAGTAATATCTCCACATTGCAAGGTGCAATTCTGAAATTTTTTGCTTTTTCCTGCTAATCCTAGCATGATAAAGAAGATTCAAAGAGAGTGAGATGCCAGCTCCTTTCATTCAGTCAGTAGCTTCAAACATTTCTGGACGTTTTTCATTGGCAAAAATCAATGAATATTGTAAATGCACAAACAGTAATATCTCCACATTGCAAGGTGCAATTCTGAAATTTTTTGCTTTTTCCTGCTAATCCTAGCAGGATAAAGAAGATTCAAAGAGAGTGAGATGCCAGCTCCTTTCATTCAGTCAGTAGCTTCAAACATTTCTGGTATATGAAAAACATGTTTTTCAATGGCAAAAATCAATGAATATTGTAAATGCACAAACAGTAATATCTCCACATTGCAAGGTGCAATTCTGAAATTTTTTGCTTTTTCCTGCTAATACTAGCATGATAAAGAAGATTCAAAGAGAGTGAGATGCCAGCTCCTTTCATTCAGTCAGTAGCTTCAAACATTTCTGGACGTTTTTCAATGGCAAAAATCAATGAATATTGTAAATGCACAAACAGTAATATCTCCACATTGCAAGGTGCAATTCTGAAATTTTTTGCTTTTTCCTGTTAATCCTAGCATGATAAAGAAGATTCAAAGAGAGTGAGATGCCAGCTCCTTTCATTCAGTCAGTAGCTTCAAACATTTCTGGTATATGAAAAACATGTTTTTCAATGGCAAAAATCAATGAATATTGTAAATGCACAAACAGTAATATCTCCACATTGCAAGGTGCAATTCTGAAATTTTTTGCTTTTTCCTGCTAATCCTAGCATGATAAAGAAGATTCAAAGAGAGTGAGATGCCAGCTCCTTTCATTCAGTCAGTAGCTTCAAACAATTCTGGTATATGAAAAACATGTTTTTCAATGGCAAAAATCAATGAATATTGTAAATGCACAAACAGTAATATCTCCACATTGCAAGGTGCAATTCTGAAATTTTTTGCTTTTTCCTGCTAATCCTAGCATGATAAAGAAGATTCAAAGAGAGTGAGATGCCAGCTCCTTTCATTCAGTCAGTAGCTTCAAACATTTCTGGTATATGAAAAACATGTTTTTCAATGGCAAAAATCAATGAATATTGTAAATGCACAAACAGTAATATCTCCACATTGCAAGGTGCAATTCTGAAATTTTTTGCTTTTTCCTGCTAATCCTAGCATGATAAAGAAGATTCAAAGAGAGTGAGATGCCAGCTCCTTTCATTCAGTCAATAGCTTCAAACATTTCTGGTATATGAAAAACATGTTTTTCAATGGCAAAAATCAATGAATATTGTAAATGCACAAACAGTAATATCTCCACATTGCAAGGTGCAATTCTGAAATTTTTTGCTTTTTCCTGCTAATCCTAGCATGATAAAGAAGATTCAAAGAGAGTGAGATGCCAGCTCCTTTCATTCAGTCAGTAGCTTCAAACATTTCTGGACGTTTTTCAATGGCAAAAATCAATGAATATTGTAAATGCACAAACAGTAATATCTCCACATTGCAAGGTGCAATTCTGAAATTTTTTGCTTTTTCCTGTTAATCCTAGCATGATAAAGAAGATTCAAAGAGAGTGAGATGCCAGCTCCTTTCATTCAGTCAGTAGCTTCAAACATTTCTGGTATATGAATAACATGATGTTTTTCAATGGCAAAAATCAATGAATATTGTAAATGCACAAACAGTAATATCTCCACATTGCAAGGTGCAATTCTGAAATTTTTTGCTTTTTCCTGCTAATCCTAGCATGATAAAGAAGATTCAAAGAGAGTGAGATGCCAGCTCCTTTCATTCAGTCAGTAGCTTCAAACATTTCTGGACGTTTTTCAATGGCAAAAATCAATGAATATTGTAAATGCACAAACAGTAATATCTCCACATTGCAAGGTGCAATTCTGAAATTTTTTGCTTTTTCCTGCTAATCCTAGCATGATAAAGAAGATTCAAAGAGAGTGAGATCCAGCTCCTTTCATTCAGTCAGTAGCTTCAAACATTTCTGGACGTTTTTCAATGGCAAATATCAATGAATATTGTAAATGCACAAACAGTAATATCTCCACATTGCAAGGTGCAATTCTGAAATTTTTTGCTTTTTCCTGTTAATCCTAGCATGATAAAGAAGATTCAAAGAGAGTGAGATGCCAGCTCCTTTCATTCAGTCAGTAGCTTCAAACATTTCTGGTATATGAAAAACATGTTTTTCAATGGCAAAAATCAATGAATATTGTAAATGCACAAACAGTAATATCTCCACATTGCAAGGTGCAATTCTGAAATTTTTTGCTTTTTCCTGCTAATCCTAGCATGATAAAGAAGATTCAAAGAGAGTGAGATGCCAGCTCCTTTCATTCAGTCAGTAGCTTCAAACATTTCTGGACGTTTTTCAATGGCAAAAATCAATGAATATTGTAAATGCACAAACAGTAATATCTCCACATTGCAAGGTGCAATTCTGAAATGTTTTGCTTTTTCCTGCTAATCCTAGCAGGATAAAGAAGATTCAAAGAGAGTGAGATGCCAGCTCCTTTCATTCAGTCAGTAGCTTCAAACATTTCTGGTATATGAAAAACATGTTTTTCAATGGCAAAAATCAATGAATATTGAAAATGCACAAACAGTAATATCTCCACATTGCAAGGTGCAATTCTGAAATTTTTTGCTTTTTCCTGCTAATCCTAGCATGATAAAGAAGATTCAAAGAGAGTGAGATGCCAGCTCCTTTCATTCAGTCAGTAGCTTCAAACATTTCTGGACGTTTTTCAATGGCAAAAATCAATGAATATTGTAAATGCACAAACAGTAATATCTCCACATTGCAAGGTGCAATTCTGAAATTTTTTGCTTTTTCCTGCTAATCCTAGCATGATAAAGAAGATTCAAAGAGA
Source organism: Phyllobates terribilis (assembly GCF_046119375.1). NCBI lineage: Eukaryota > Metazoa > Chordata > Amphibia > Anura > Dendrobatidae > Phyllobates > Phyllobates terribilis. The sequence continues at coordinate 82,059 of NW_027366064.1, forward strand.
GTGAGATGCCAGCTCCTTTCATTCAGTCAGTAGCTTCAAACATTTCTGGTATATGAAAAACGTTTTTCAATGGCAAAAATCAATGAATATTGTAAATGCACAAACAGTAATATCTCCACATTGCAAGGTGCAATTCTGAAATTTTTTGCTTTTTCCTGCTAATCCTAGCATGATAAAGAAGATTCAAAGAGAGTGAGATGCCAGCTCCTTTCATTCAGTCAGTAGCTTCAAACATTTCTGGTATATAAAAACATGTTTTTCAATGGCAAAAATCAATGAATATTGTAAATGCACAAACAGTAATATTTCCACATTGCAAGGTGCAATTCTGAAATTTTTTGCTTTTTCCTGCTAATCCTAGCATGATAAAGAAGATTCAAAGAGAGTGAGATGCCAGCTCCTTTCATTCAGTCAGTAGCTTCAAACATTTCTGGACGTTTTTCAATGGCAAAAATCAATGAATATTGTAAATGCACAAACAGTAATATCTCCACATTGCAAGGTGCAATTCTGAAATTTTTTGCTTTTTCCTGCTAATCCTAGCAGGATAAAGAAGATTCAAAGAGAGTGAGATGCCAGCTCCTTTCATTCAGTCAGTAGCTTCAAACATTTCTGGTATATGAAAAACATGTTTTTCAATGGCAAAAATCAATGAATATTGAAAATGCACAAACAGTAATATCTCCACATTGCAAGGTGCAATTCTGAAATTTTTTGCTTTTTCCTGCT